>NC_134267.1:242938339-243242975 GCF_031893055.1 Leptodactylus fuscus
TTCTGTACAGGGGTATGGCACCACATTGTGGTATTATACGAGCACTGTACAGGGGTATGGCGCCACATTACAGTATTATACGAGTACTGTACAGGGGTATGGCACCACATTACGGTATTATACGAGTACTGTACAGGGGTATGGCACCACAATACAGTATTATACGAGTACTGTACAGGGGTATGGCACCACATTACGGTATTTATACGAGTACTATACAGGAGTATGGCACCACATTGCGGTATTATACGAGCACTGTACAGGGGTATGGCACCACATTGCAGTATTATACGAGCACTGTACAGGGGTATGGCACCACATTACAGTATTATACGAGCACTGTACAGGGGTATGGCACCACATTACGGTATTATACGAGCACTGTACAGGAGTATGGCACCACATTGTGGTATTATACGAGCACTGTACAGGAGTATGGCACCACATTGCGGTATTATACGAGCACTGTACAGGGGTATGGCACCACATTACAGTATTATACGAGCACTGTACAGGAGTATGGCACCACATTACGGTATTTATACGAGTACTATACAGGAGTATGGCACCACATTACGGTATTATACGAGCACTGTACAGGGGTATGGCACCACATTACGGTATTATACGAGTACTGTACAGGGGTATGGCACCACATTACGGTATTATACGAGCACTGTACAGGAGTATGGCACCACATTGTGGTATTATACGAGCACTGTACAGGAGTATGCCACCACATTGCGGTATTATACGAGCACTGTACAGGGGTATGGCACCACATTACAGTATTATACGAGTACTGTACAGGGGTATGGCGCCACATTACGGTATTATACAAGCACTGTACAGGGGTATGGCGCCACATTACGGTATTATACGAGCACTGTACAGGGGTATGGCGCCACATTACAGTATTATACGAGTACTGTACAGGGGTATGGGACCACATTACGGTATTATACGAGTACTGTACAGGGGTATGGCACCACATTGTGGTATTATACAAGCACTGTACAGGGGTATGGCGCCACATTACAGTATTATACGAGTACTGTACAGGGGTATGGCACCACATTACGGTATTATACGAGTACTGTACAGGGGTATGGCGCCACATTACGGTATTATACGAGCACTGTACAGGGGTATGGCGCCACATTACGGTATTATACGAGCACTGTACAGGGGTATGGCACCACATTACAGTATTATACGAGTACTGTACAGGGGTATGGCACCACATTACGGTATTTATACGAGTACTATACAGGAGTATGGCACCACATTGCGGTATTATACGAGCACTGTACAGGGGTATGGCACCACATTACAGTATTATACGAGCACTGTACAGGAGTATGGCACCACATTGTGGTATTATACGAGCACTGTACAGGAGTATGGCACCACATTGTGGTATTATACGAGTACTGTACAGGGGTATGGCGCCACATTGCGGTATTATACGAGCACTGTACAGGGGTATGGCGCCACATTACGGTATTATACGAGCACTGTACAGGGGTATGGCGCCACATTACAGTATTATACGAGTACTGTACAGGGGTATGGCACCACATTACGGTATTATACGAGTACTGTACAGGGGTATGGCACTACATTACAGTATTATACGAGCACTGTACAGGGGTATGGCACCACATTGCGGTATTATACGAGTACTGTACAGGAGTATGGCGCCACATTACGGTATTATACGAGCACTGTACAGGGGTATGGCGCCACATTACGGTATTATACGAGCACTGTACAGGGGTATGGCGCCACATTACGGTATTATACGAGCACTGTACAGGGGTATGGCGCCACATTACGGTATTATACGAGCACTGTACAGGGGTACGGCACCATATTACAGTATTATACGAGTACTGTACAGGGGTATGGCACCACATTACGGTATTTATACGAGTACTGTACAGGGGTATGGCACCACATTACGGTATTTATACGAGTACTATACAGGAGTATGGCACCACATTGCGGTATTATACGAGCACTGTACAGGGGTATGGCACCACATTGTGGTATTATACGAGCACTGTACAGGAGTATGGCACCACATTGTGGTATTATACGAGTACTGTACAGGGGTATGGCGCCACATTGCGGTATTATACGAGCACTGTACAGGGGTATGGCGCCACATTACGGAATTATACGAGCACTGTACAGGGGTATGGCACCACATTGTGGTATTATACGAGTACTGTACAGGGGTATGGCGCCACATTACGGAATTATACGAGCACTGTACAGGGGTATGGCACCACATTACGGTATTATACGAGTTCTGTACAGGGGTATGGCACCACATTGTGGTATTATACGAGCACTGTACAGTGGTATGGCGCCACATTACAGTATTATACGAGTACTGTACAGGGGTATGGCGCCACATTACGGTATTATACGAGTACTGTACAGGGGTATGGCACCACATTGCGGTATTATACGAGCACTGTACAGGGGTATGGCACCACATTGCAGTATTATACGAGCACTGTACAGGGGTATGGCACCACATTACAGTATTATACGAGCACTATACAGGAGTATGGCACCACATTGTGGTATTATACGAGTACTGTACAGGGGTATGGCACCACATTGCGGTATTATACGAGCACTGTACAGGGGTATGGCACCACATTGCAGTATTATACGAGCACTGTACAGGGGTATGGCACCACATTACAGTATTATACGAGCACTGTACAGGAGTATGGCACCACATTGTGGTATTATACGAGCACTGTACAGGGGTATGGCACCACATTGTGGTATTATACGAGTACTGTACAGGGGTATGGCGCCACATTACGGTATTATACAAGCACTGTACAGGGGTATGGCGCCACATTACGGTATTATACGAGTACTGTACAGGGGTATGGCACCACATTACGGTATTATACGAGTACTGTACAGGGGTATGGCACCACATTACGGTATTATACGAGTACTGTACAGAGGTATGGCACCACATTACGGTATTTATACGAGTACTATACAGGAGTATGGCACCACATTGCGGTATTATACGAGCACTGTACAGGGGTATGGCGCCACATTACGGTATTATACGAGCACTGTACAGGGGTATGGCGCCACATTACAGTATTATACGAGTACTGTACAGGGGTATGGCACCACATTACGGTATTATACGAGTACTGTACAGGGGTATGGCACCACATTACAGTATTATACGAGCACTGTACAGGGGTATGGCACCACATTGCGGTATTATACGAGTACTGTACAGGAGTATGGCGCCACATTACGGTATTATACGAGCACTGTACAGGGGTATGGCGCCACATTACGGTATTATACGAGCACTGTACAGGGGTATGGTGCCACATTACGGTATTATACGAGCACTGTACAGGGGTATGGCGCCACATTACGGTATTATACGAGTACTGTACAGGGGTATGGCGCCACATTACGGTATTATACGAGCACTGTACAGGGGTATGGCGCCACATTACGGTATTTATACGAGTACTATACAGGAGTATGGCACCACATTGCGGTATTATACGAGCACTGTACAGGGGTATGGCGCCACATTACGGTATTATACGAGCACTGTACAGGGGTATGGCGCCACATTACAGTATTATACGAGTACTGTACAGGGGTATGGCACCACATTACGGTATTATACGAGTACTGTACAGGGGTATGGCACCACATTACAGTATTATACGAGCACTGTACAGGGGTATGGCACCACATTGCGGTATTATACGAGTACTGTACAGGAGTATGGCGCCACATTACGGTATTATACGAGCACTGTACAGGGGTATGGCGCCACATTACGGTATTATACGAGCACTGTACAGGGGTATGGTGCCACATTACGGTATTATACGAGCACTGTACAGGGGTATGGCGCCACATTACGGTATTATACGAGTACTGTACAGGGGTATGGCGCCACATTACGGTATTATACGAGCACTGTACAGGGGTATGGCGCCACATTACGGTATTATACGAGCACTGTACAGGGGTATGGCACCACATTACAGTATTATACGAGTACTGTACAGGGGTATGGCACCACATTACAGTATTATACGAGTACTGTACAGGGGTATGGCACCACATTACGGTATTTATACGAGTACTATACAGGAGTATGGCACCACATTGCGGTATTATACGAGCACTGTACAGGGGTATGGCACCACATTACAGTATTATACGAGCACTGTACAGGAGTATGGCACCACATTGTGGTATTATACGAGCACTGTACAGGAGTATGGCACCACATTGTGGTATTATACGAGTACTGTACAGGGGTATGGCGCCACATTACGGAATTATACGAGCACTGTACAGGGGTATGGCACCACATTGTGGTATTATACGAGTACTGTACAGGGGTATGGCGCCACATTACGGAATTATACGAGCACTGTACAGGGGTATGGCACCACATTACGGTATTATACGAGTTCTGTACAGGGGTATGGCACCACATTGTGGTATTATACGAGCACTGTACAGGGGTATGGCGCCACATTACAGTATTATACGAGTACTGTACAGGGGTATGGCACCACATTACGGTATTATACGAGTACTGTACAGGGGTATGGCACCACAATACAGTATTATACGAGTACTGTACAGGGGTATGGCACCACATTACGGTATTTATACGAGTACTATACAGGAGTATGGCACCACATTGCGGTATTATACGAGCACTGTACAGGGGTATGGCACCACATTGCAGTATTATACGAGCACTGTACAGGGGTATGGCACCACATTACAGTATTATACGAGCACTGTACAGGGGTATGGCACCACATTACGGTATTATACGAGCACTGTACAGGAGTATGGCACCACATTGTGGTATTATACGAGCACTGTACAGGAGTATGGCACCACATTGCGGTATTATACGAGCACTGTACAGGGGTATGGCACCACATTACAGTATTATACGAGTACTGTACAGGAGTATGGCACCACATTACGGTATTTATACGAGTACTATACAGGAGTATGGCACCACATTACGGTATTATACGAGCACTGTACAGGGGTATGGCACCACATTACGGTATTATACGAGTACTGTACAGGGGTATGGCACCACATTACGGTATTATACGAGCACTGTACAGGAGTATGGCACCACATTGTGGTATTATACGAGCACTGTACAGGGGTATGGCACCACATTACAGTATTATACGAGTACTGTACAGGGGTATGGCGCCACATTACGGTATTATACAAGCACTGTACAGGGGTATGGCGCCACATTACGGTATTATACGAGCACTGTACAGGGGTATGGCGCCACATTACAGTATTATACGAGTACTGTACAGGGGTATGGCACCACATTACGGTATTATACGAGTACTGTACAGGGGTATGGCGCCACATTACGGTATTATACGAGCACTGTACAGGGGTATGGCGCCACATTACGGTATTATACGAGCACTGTACAGGGGTATGGCACCACATTACAGTATTATACGAGTACTGTACAGGGGTATGGCACCACATTACAGTATTATACGAGTACTGTACAGGGGTATGGCACCACATTACGGTATTATACGAGTACTGTACAGGGGTATGGCGCCACATTACAGTATTATACGAGTACTGTACAGGGGTATGGCACCACATTACGGTATTATACGAGTACTGTACAGGGGTATGGCACTACATTACAGTATTATACGAGCACTGTACAGGGGTATGGCACCACATTGCGGTATTATACGAGTACTGTACAGGAGTATGGCGCCACATTACGGTATTATACGAGCACTGTACAGGGGTATGGCGCCACATTACGGTATTATACGAGCACTGTACAGGGGTATGGCGCCACATTACGGTATTATACGAGCACTGTACAGGGGTATGGCGCCACATTACGGTATTATACGAGCACTGTACAGGGGTACGGCACCATATTACAGTATTATACGAGTACTGTACAGGGGTATGGCACCACATTACGGTATTTATACGAGTACTGTACAGGGGTATGGCACCACATTACGGTATTTATACGAGTACTATACAGGAGTATGGCACCACATTGCGGTATTATACGAGCACTGTACAGGGGTATGGCACCACATTGTGGTATTATACGAGCACTGTACAGGAGTATGGCACCACATTGTGGTATTATACGAGTACTGTACAGGGGTATGGCGCCACATTGCGGTATTATACGAGCACTGTACAGGGGTATGGCGCCACATTACGGAATTATACGAGCACTGTACAGGGGTATGGCACCACATTGTGGTATTATACGAGTACTGTACAGGGGTATGGCGCCACATTACGGAATTATACGAGCACTGTACAGGGGTATGGCACCACATTACGGTATTATACGAGTTCTGTACAGGGGTATGGCACCACATTGTGGTATTATACGAGCACTGTACAGTGGTATGGCGCCACATTACAGTATTATACGAGTACTGTACAGGGGTATGGCGCCACATTACGGTATTATACGAGTACTGTACAGGGGTATGGCACCACATTGCGGTATTATACGAGCACTGTACAGGGGTATGGCACCACATTGCAGTATTATACGAGCACTGTACAGGGGTATGGCACCACATTACAGTATTATACGAGCACTATACAGGAGTATGGCACCACATTGTGGTATTATACGAGCACTGTACAGGAGTATGGCACCACATTACGGTATTTATACGAGTACTATACAGGAGTATGGCACCACATTGCGGTATTATACGAGCACTGTACAGGGGTATGGCGCCACATTACGGTATTATACGAGCACTGTACAGGGGTATGGCGCCACATTACAGTATTATACGAGTACTGTACAGGGGTATGGCACCACATTACGGTATTATACGAGTACTGTACAGGGGTATGGCACCACATTACAGTATTATACGAGCACTGTACAGGGGTATGGCACCACATTGCGGTATTATACGAGTACTGTACAGGAGTATGGCGCCACATTACGGTATTATACGAGCACTGTACAGGGGTATGGCGCCACATTACGGTATTATACGAGCACTGTACAGGGGTATGGTGCCACATTACGGTATTATACGAGCACTGTACAGGGGTATGGCGCCACATTACGGTATTATACGAGTACTGTACAGGGGTATGGCGCCACATTACGGTATTATACGAGCACTGTACAGGGGTATGGCGCCACATTACGGTATTATACGAGCACTGTACAGGGGTATGGCACCACATTACAGTATTATACGAGTACTGTACAGGGGTATGGCACCACATTACAGTATTATACGAGTACTGTACAGGGGTATGGCACCACATTACGGTATTTATACGAGTACTATACAGGAGTATGGCACCACATTGCGGTATTATACGAGCACTGTACAGGGGTATGGCACCACATTACAGTATTATACGAGCACTGTACAGGAGTATGGCACCACATTGTGGTATTATACGAGCACTGTACAGGAGTATGGCACCACATTGTGGTATTATACGAGTACTGTACAGGGGTATGGCGCCACATTACGGAATTATACGAGCACTGTACAGGGGTATGGCACCACATTGTGGTATTATACGAGTACTGTACAGGGGTATGGCGCCACATTACGGAATTATACGAGCACTGTACAGGGGTATGGCACCACATTACGGTATTATACGAGTTCTGTACAGGGGTATGGCACCACATTGTGGTATTATACGAGCACTGTACAGGGGTATGGCGCCACATTACAGTATTATACGAGTACTGTACAGGGGTATGGCACCACATTACGGTATTATACGAGTACTGTACAGGGGTATGGCACCACAATACAGTATTATACGAGTACTGTACAGGGGTATGGCACCACATTACGGTATTTATACGAGTACTGTACAGGGGTATGGCACCACATTACGGTATTTATACGAGTACTGTACAGGAGTATGGCACCACATTGCGGTATTATACGAGCACTGTACAGGGGTATGGCACCACATTGTGGTATTATACGAGCACTGTACAGGAGTATGGCACCACATTACAGTATTATACGAGCACTGTACAGGGGTATGGCACCACATTACAGTATTATACGAGCACTATACAGGAGTATGGCACCACATTGTGGTATTATACGAGCACTGTACAGGAGTATGGCACCACATTACGGTATTTATACGAGTACTATACAGGAGTATGGCACCACATTGCGGTATTATACGAGCACTGTACAGGGGTATGGCGCCACATTACGGTATTATACGAGCACTGTACAGGGGTATGGCGCCACATTACAGTATTATACGAGTACTGTACAGGGGTATGGCACCACATTACGGTATTATACGAGTACTGTACAGGGGTATGGCACCACATTACAGTATTATACGAGCACTGTACAGGGGTATGGCACCACATTGCGGTATTATACGAGTACTGTACAGGAGTATGGCGCCACATTACGGTATTATACGAGCACTGTACAGGGGTATGGCGCCACATTACGGTATTATACGAGCACTGTACAGGGGTATGGTGCCACATTACGGTATTATACGAGCACTGTACAGGGGTATGGCGCCACATTACGGTATTATACGAGTACTGTACAGGGGTATGGCGCCACATTACGGTATTATACGAGCACTGTACAGGGGTATGGCGCCACATTACGGTATTATACGAGCACTGTACAGGGGTATGGCACCACATTACAGTATTATACGAGTACTGTACAGGGGTATGGCACCACATTACAGTATTATACGAGTACTGTACAGGGGTATGGCACCACATTACGGTATTTATACGAGTACTATACAGGAGTATGGCACCACATTGCGGTATTATACGAGCACTGTACAGGGGTATGGCACCACATTACAGTATTATACGAGCACTGTACAGGAGTATGGCACCACATTGTGGTATTATACGAGCACTGTACAGGAGTATGGCACCACATTGTGGTATTATACGAGTACTGTACAGGGGTATGGCGCCACATTACGGTATTATACAAGCACTGTACAGGGGTATGGCGCCACATTACGGTATTATACGAGCACTGTACAGGGGTATGGCGCCACATTACAGTATTATACGAGTACTGTACAGGGGTATGGCACCACATTACGGTATTATACGAGTACTGTACAGGGGTATGGCGCCACATTACGGTATTATACGAGCACTGTACAGGGGTATGGCGCCACATTACGGTATTATACGAGCACTGTACAGGGGTATGGCACCACATTACAGTATTATACGAGTACTGTACAGGGGTATGGCACCACATTACAGTATTATACGAGTACTGTACAGGGGTATGGCACCACATTACGGTATTATACGAGTACTGTACAGGGGTATGGCGCCACATTACAGTATTATACGAGTACTGTACAGGGGTATGGCACCACATTACGGTATTATACGAGTACTGTACAGGGGTATGGCACTACATTACAGTATTATACGAGCACTGTACAGGGGTATGGCACCACATTGCGGTATTATACGAGTACTGTACAGGAGTATGGCGCCACATTACGGTATTATACGAGCACTGTACAGGGGTATGGCGCCACATTACGGTATTATACGAGCACTGTACAGGGGTATGGCGCCACATTACGGTATTATACGAGCACTGTACAGGGGTATGGCGCCACATTACGGTATTATACGAGCACTGTACAGGGGTACGGCACCATATTACAGTATTATACGAGTACTGTACAGGGGTATGGCACCACATTACGGTATTTATACGAGTACTGTACAGGGGTATGGCACCACATTACGGTATTTATACGAGTACTATACAGGAGTATGGCACCACATTGCGGTATTATACGAGCACTGTACAGGGGTATGGCACCACATTGTGGTATTATACGAGCACTGTACAGGAGTATGGCACCACATTGTGGTATTATACGAGTACTGTACAGGGGTATGGCGCCACATTGCGGTATTATACGAGCACTGTACAGGGGTATGGCGCCACATTACGGAATTATACGAGCACTGTACAGGGGTATGGCACCACATTGTGGTATTATACGAGTACTGTACAGGGGTATGGCGCCACATTACGGAATTATACGAGCACTGTACAGGGGTATGGCACCACATTACGGTATTATACGAGTTCTGTACAGGGGTATGGCACCACATTGTGGTATTATACGAGCACTGTACAGTGGTATGGCGCCACATTACAGTATTATACGAGTACTGTACAGGGGTATGGCGCCACATTACGGTATTATACGAGTACTGTACAGGGGTATGGCACCACATTGCGGTATTATACGAGCACTGTACAGGGGTATGGCACCACATTGCAGTATTATACGAGCACTGTACAGGGGTATGGCACCACATTACAGTATTATACGAGCACTATACAGGAGTATGGCACCACATTGTGGTATTATACGAGCACTGTACAGGAGTATGGCACCACATTACGGTATTTATACGAGTACTATACAGGAGTATGGCACCACATTGCGGTATTATACGAGCACTGTACAGGGGTATGGCGCCACATTACGGTATTATACGAGCACTGTACAGGGGTATGGCGCCACATTACAGTATTATACGAGTACTGTACAGGGGTATGGCACCACATTACGGTATTATACGAGTACTGTACAGGGGTATGGCACCACATTACAGTATTATACGAGCACTGTACAGGGGTATGGCACCACATTGCGGTATTATACGAGTACTGTACAGGAGTATGGCGCCACATTACGGTATTATACGAGCACTGTACAGGGGTATGGCGCCACATTACGGTATTATACGAGCACTGTACAGGGGTATGGTGCCACATTACGGTATTATACGAGCACTGTACAGGGGTATGGCGCCACATTACGGTATTATACGAGTACTGTACAGGGGTATGGCGCCACATTACGGTATTATACGAGCACTGTACAGGGGTATGGCGCCACATTACGGTATTATACGAGCACTGTACAGGGGTATGGCACCACATTACAGTATTATACGAGTACTGTACAGGGGTATGGCACCACATTACAGTATTATACGAGTACTGTACAGGGGTATGGCACCACATTACGGTATTTATACGAGTACTATACAGGAGTATGGCACCACATTGCGGTATTATACGAGCACTGTACAGGGGTATGGCACCACATTACAGTATTATACGAGCACTGTACAGGAGTATGGCACCACATTGTGGTATTATACGAGCACTGTACAGGGGTATGGCGCCACATTACAGTATTATACGAGCACTGTACAGGAGTATGGCACCACATTGTGGTATTATACGAGTACTGTACAGGGGTATGGCGCCACATTACGGAATTATACGAGCACTGTACAGGGGTATGGCACCACATTGTGGTATTATACGAGTACTGTACAGGGGTATGGCGCCACATTACGGAATTATACGAGCACTGTACAGGGGTATGGCACCACATTACGGTATTATACGAGTACTGTACAGGGGTATGGCACCACATTACAGTATTATACGAGTACTGTACAGGGGTATGGCACCACATTACGGTATTTATACGAGTACTATACAGGAGTATGGCACCACATTGCGGTATTATACGAGCACTGTACAGGGGTATGGCACCACATTACAGTATTATACGAGCACTGTACAGGAGTATGGCACCACATTGTGGTATTATACGAGCACTGTACAGGGGTATGGCGCCACATTACAGTATTATACGAGCACTGTACAGGAGTATGGCACCACATTGTGGTATTATACGAGTACTGTACAGGGGTATGGCGCCACATTACGGAATTATACGAGCACTGTACAGGGGTATGGCACCACATTACGGTATTATACGAGCACTGTACAGGGGTATGGCACCACATTACGGTATTATACGAGTTCTGTACAGGGGTATGGCACCACATTGTGGTATTATACGAGCACTGTACAGGGGTATGGCGCCACATTACAGTATTATACGAGTACTGTACAGGGGTATGGCACCACATTACGGTATTATACGAGTACTGTACAGGGGTATGGCACCACAATACAGTATTATACGAGTACTGTACAGGGGTATGGCACCACATTACGGTATTTATACGAGTACTGTACAGGGGTATGGCACCACATTACGGTATTTATACGAGTACTATACAGGAGTATGGCACCACATTGCGGTATTATACGAGCACTGTACAGGGGTATGGCACCACATTGTGGTATTATACGAGCACTGTACAGGAGTATGGCACCACATTGTGGTATTATACGAGTACTGTACAGGGGTATGGCGCCACATTGCGGTATTATACGAGCACTGTACAGGGGTATGGCGCCACATTACGGAATTATACGAGCACTGTACAGGGGTATGGCACCACATTGTGGTATTATACGAGTACTGTACAGGGGTATGGCGCCACATTACGGAATTATACGAGCACTGTACAGGGGTATGGCACCACATTACGGTATTATACGAGTTCTGTACAGGGGTATGGCACCACATTGTGGTATTATACGAGCACTGTACAGTGGTATGGCGCCACATTACAGTATTATACGAGTACTGTACAGGAGTATGGCGCCACATTACGGTATTATACGAGTACTGTACAGGGGTATGGCACCACATTGCGGTATTATACGAGCACTGTACAGGGGTATGGCGCCACATTACGGTATTATACGAGTACTGTACAGGAGTATGGCACCACATTGCAGTATTATACGAGCACTGTACAGGGGTATGGCACCACATTACAGTATTATACGAGCACTATACAGGAGTATGGCACCACATTGTGGTATTATACGAGCACTGTACAGGAGTATGGCACCACATTACGGTATTTATACGAGTACTATACAGGAGTATGGCACCACATTGCGGTATTATACGAGCACTGTACAGGGGTATGGCGCCACATTACGGTATTATACGAGCACTGTACAGGGGTATGGCGCCACATTACAGTATTATACGAGTACTGTACAGGGGTATGGCACCACATTACGGTATTATACGAGTACTGTACAGGGGTATGGCACCACATTACAGTATTATACGAGCACTGTACAGGGGTATGGCACCACATTGCGGTATTATACGAGTACTGTACAGGAGTATGGCGCCACATTACGGTATTATACGAGCACTGTACAGGGGTATGGCGCCACATTACGGTATTATACGAGCACTGTACAGGGGTATGGTGCCACATTACGGTATTATACGAGCACTGTACAGGGGTATGGCGCCACATTACGGTATTATACGAGTACTGTACAGGGGTATGGCGCCACATTACGGTATTATACGAGCACTGTACAGGGGTATGGCGCCACATTACGGTATTATACGAGCACTGTACAGGGGTATGGCACCACATTACAGTATTATACGAGTACTGTACAGGGGTATGGCACCACATTACAGTATTATACGAGTACTGTACAGGGGTATGGCACCACATTACGGTATTTATACGAGTACTATACAGGAGTATGGCACCACATTGCGGTATTATACGAGCACTGTACAGGGGTATGGCACCACATTACAGTATTATACGAGCACTGTACAGGAGTATGGCACCACATTGTGGTATTATACGAGCACTGTACAGGAGTATGGCACCACATTGTGGTATTATACGAGTACTGTACAGGGGTATGGCGCCACATTACGGAATTATACGAGCACTGTACAGGGGTATGGCACCACATTGTGGTATTATACGAGTACTGTACAGGGGTATGGCGCCACATTACGGAATTATACGAGCACTGTACAGGGGTATGGCACCACATTACGGTATTATACGAGTTCTGTACAGGGGTATGGCACCACATTGTGGTATTATACGAGCACTGTACAGGGGTATGGCGCCACATTACAGTATTATACGAGTACTGTACAGGGGTATGGCACCACATTACAGTATTATACGAGCACTATACAGGAGTATGGCACCACATTGTGGTATTATACGAGCACTGTACAGGAGTATGGCACCACATTACGGTATTTATACGAGTACTATACAGGAGTATGGCACCACATTGCGGTATTATACGAGCACTGTACAGGGGTATGGCACCACATTGCAGTATTATACGAGCACTGTACAGGGGTATGGCACCACATTACAGTATTATACGAGCACTGTACAGGGGTATGGCACCACATTACGGTATTATACGAGCACTGTACAGGAGTATGGCACCACATTGTGGTATTATACGAGCACTGTACAGGAGTATGGCACCACATTGCGGTATTATACGAGCACTGTACAGGGGTATGGCACCACATTACAGTATTATACGAGTACTGTACAGGAGTATGGCACCACATTACGGTATTTATACGAGTACTATACAGGAGTATGGCACCACATTACGGTATTATACGAGCACTGTACAGGGGTATGGCACCACATTACGGTATTATACGAGTACTGTACAGGGGTATGGCACCACATTACGGTATTATACGAGCACTGTACAGGAGTATGGCACCACATTGTGGTATTATACGAGCACTGTACAGGAGTATGGCACCACATTGCGGTATTATACGAGCACTGTACAGGGGTATGGCACCACATTACAGTATTATACGAGTACTGTACAGGGGTATGGCGCCACATTACGGTATTATACAAGCACTGTACAGGGGTATGGCGCCACATTACGGTATTATACGAGCACTGTACAGGGGTATGGCGCCACATTACAGTATTATACGAGTACTGTACAGGGGTATGGCACCACATTACGGTATTATACGAGTACTGTACAGGGGTATGGCGCCACATTACGGTATTATACGAGCACTGTACAGGGGTATGGCGCCACATTACGGTATTATACGAGCACTGTACAGGGGTATGGCACCACATTACAGTATTATACGAGTACTGTACAGGGGTATGGCACCACATTACAGTATTATACGAGTACTGTACAGGGGTATGGCACCACATTACGGTATTATACGAGTACTGTACAGGGGTATGGCGCCACATTACAGTATTATACGAGTACTGTACAGGGGTATGGCACCACATTACGGTATTATACGAGTACTGTACAGGGGTATGGCACTACATTACAGTATTATACGAGCACTGTACAGGGGTATGGCACCACATTGCGGTATTATACGAGTACTGTACAGGAGTATGGCGCCACATTACGGTATTATACGAGCACTGTACAGGGGTATGGCGCCACATTACGGTATTATACGAGCACTGTACAGGGGTATGGCGCCACATTACGGTATTATACGAGCACTGTACAGGGGTATGGCGCCACATTACGGTATTATACGAGCACTGTACAGGGGTACGGCACCATATTACAGTATTATACGAGTACTGTACAGGGGTATGGCACCACATTACGGTATTTATACGAGTACTGTACAGGGGTATGGCACCACATTACGGTATTTATACGAGCACTATACAGGGGTATGGCACCACATTACAGTATTATACGAGTACTGTACAGGGGTATGGCACCACATTGCAGTATTATACGAGCACTATACAGGAGTATGGCACCACATTGCGGTATTATACGAGCACTGTACAGGGGTATGGCACCACATTGTGGTATTATACGAGTACTGTACAGGGGTATGGCGCCACATTACGGAATTATACGAGCACTGTACAGGGGTATGGCACCACATTACGGTATTATACGAGTTCTGTACAGGGGTATGGCACCACATTGTGGTATTATACGAGCACTGTACAGGGGTATGGCGCCACATTACAGTATTATACGAGTACTGTACAGGGGTATGGCACCACATTACGGTATTATACGAGTACTGTACAGGGGTATGGCACCACAATACAGTATTATACGAGTACTGTACAGGGGTATGGCACCACATTACGGTATTTATACGAGTACTATACAGGAGTATGGCACCACATTGCGGTATTATACGAGTACTGTACAGGGGTATGGCACCACATTGCAGTATTATACGAGCACTGTACAGGGGTATGGCACCACATTACAGTATTATACGAGCACTGTACAGGAGTATGGCACCACATTGTGGTATTATACGAGCACTGTACAGGAGTATGGCACCACATTGCGGTATTATACGAGCACTGTACAGGGGTATGGCACCACATTACAGTATTATACGAGTACTGTACAGGAGTATGGCACCACATTACGGTATTTATACGAGTACTATACAGGAGTATGGCACCACATTACGGTATTATACGAGCACTGTACAGGGGTATGGCACCACATTACGGTATTATACGAGTACTGTACAGGGGTATGGCACCACATTACGGTATTATACGAGCACTGTACAGGAGTATGGCACCACATTGTGGTATTATACGAGCACTGTACAGGAGTATGGCACCACATTGCGGTATTATACGAGCACTGTACAGGGGTATGGCACCACATTACAGTATTATACGAGTACTGTACAGGGGTATGGCGCCACATTACGGTATTATACAAGCACTGTACAGGGGTATGGCGCCACATTACGGTATTATACGAGCACTGTACAGGGGTATGGCGCCACATTACAGTATTATACGAGTACTGTACAGGGGTATGGCACCACATTACGGTATTATACGAGTACTGTACAGGGGTATGGCGCCACATTACGGTATTATACGAGCACTGTACAGGGGTATGGCGCCACATTACGGTATTATACGAGCACTGTACAGGGGTATGGCACCACATTACAGTATTATACGAGTACTGTACAGGGGTATGGCACCACATTACAGTATTATACGAGTACTGTACAGGGGTATGGCACCACATTACGGTATTATACGAGTACTGTACAGGGGTATGGCGCCACATTACAGTATTATACGAGTACTGTACAGGGGTATGGCACCACATTACGGTATTATACGAGTACTGTACAGGGGTATGGCACTACATTACAGTATTATACGAGCACTGTACAGGGGTATGGCACCACATTGCGGTATTATACGAGTACTGTACAGGAGTATGGCGCCACATTACGGTATTATACGAGCACTGTACAGGGGTATGGCGCCACATTACGGTATTATACGAGCACTGTACAGGGGTATGGCGCCACATTACGGTATTATACGAGTACTGTACAGGGGTATGGCGCCACATTACGGTATTATACGAGCACTGTACAGGGGTATGGCGCCACATTACGGTATTATACGAGCACTGTACAGGGGTATGGCACCACATTACAGTATTATACGAGTACTGTACAGGGGTATGGCACCACATTACAGTATTATACGAGTACTGTACAGGGGTATGGCACCACATTACGGTATTTATACGAGTACTATACAGGAGTATGGCACCACATTGCGGTATTATACGAGCACTGTACAGGGGTATGGCACCACATTACAGTATTATACGAGCACTGTACAGGAGTATGGCACCACATTGTGGTATTATACGAGCACTGTACAGGAGTATGGCACCACATTGTGGTATTATACGAGTACTGTACAGGGGTATGGCGCCACATTACGGTATTATACAAGCACTGTACAGGGGTATGGCGCCACATTACGGTATTATACGAGCACTGTACAGGGGTATGGCGCCACATTACAGTATTATACGAGTACTGTACAGGGGTATGGCACCACATTACGGTATTATACGAGTACTGTACAGGGGTATGGCGCCACATTACGGTATTATACGAGCACTGTACAGGGGTATGGCGCCACATTACGGTATTATACGAGCACTGTACAGGGGTATGGCACCACATTACAGTATTATACGAGTACTGTACAGGGGTATGGCACCACATTACAGTATTATACGAGTACTGTACAGGGGTATGGCACCACATTACGGTATTATACGAGTACTGTACAGGGGTATGGCGCCACATTACAGTATTATACGAGTACTGTACAGGGGTATGGCACCACATTACGGTATTATACGAGTACTGTACAGGGGTATGGCACTACATTACAGTATTATACGAGCACTGTACAGGGGTATGGCACCACATTGCGGTATTATACGAGTACTGTACAGGAGTATGGCGCCACATTACGGTATTATACGAGCACTGTACAGGGGTATGGCGCCACATTACGGTATTATACGAGCACTGTACAGGGGTATGGCGCCACATTACGGTATTATACGAGCACTGTACAGGGGTATGGCGCCACATTACGGTATTATACGAGCACTGTACAGGGGTACGGCACCATATTACAGTATTATACGAGTACTGTACAGGGGTATGGCACCACATTACGGTATTTATACGAGTACTGTACAGGGGTATGGCACCACATTACGGTATTTATACGAGTACTATACAGGAGTATGGCACCACATTGCGGTATTATACGAGCACTGTACAGGGGTATGGCACCACATTGTGGTATTATACGAGCACTGTACAGGAGTATGGCACCACATTGTGGTATTATACGAGTACTGTACAGGGGTATGGCGCCACATTGCGGTATTATACGAGCACTGTACAGGGGTATGGCGCCACATTACGGAATTATACGAGCACTGTACAGGGGTATGGCACCACATTGTGGTATTATACGAGTACTGTACAGGGGTATGGCGCCACATTACGGAATTATACGAGCACTGTACAGGGGTATGGCACCACATTACGGTATTATACGAGTTCTGTACAGGGGTATGGCACCACATTGTGGTATTATACGAGCACTGTACAGTGGTATGGCGCCACATTACAGTATTATACGAGTACTGTACAGGGGTATGGCGCCACATTACGGTATTATACGAGTACTGTACAGGGGTATGGCACCACATTGCGGTATTATACGAGCACTGTACAGGGGTATGGCACCACATTGCAGTATTATACGAGCACTGTACAGGGGTATGGCACCACATTACAGTATTATACGAGCACTATACAGGAGTATGGCACCACATTGTGGTATTATACGAGCACTGTACAGGAGTATGGCACCACATTACGGTATTTATACGAGTACTATACAGGAGTATGGCACCACATTGCGGTATTATACGAGCACTGTACAGGGGTATGGCGCCACATTACGGTATTATACGAGCACTGTACAGGGGTATGGCGCCACATTACAGTATTATACGAGTACTGTACAGGGGTATGGCACCACATTACGGTATTATACGAGTACTGTACAGGGGTATGGCACCACATTACAGTATTATACGAGCACTGTACAGGGGTATGGCACCACATTGCGGTATTATACGAGTACTGTACAGGAGTATGGCGCCACATTACGGTATTATACGAGCACTGTACAGGGGTATGGCGCCACATTACGGTATTATACGAGCACTGTACAGGGGTATGGTGCCACATTACGGTATTATACGAGCACTGTACAGGGGTATGGCGCCACATTACGGTATTATACGAGTACTGTACAGGGGTATGGCGCCACATTACGGTATTATACGAGCACTGTACAGGGGTATGGCGCCACATTACGGTATTATACGAGCACTGTACAGGGGTATGGCACCACATTACAGTATTATACGAGTACTGTACAGGGGTATGGCACCACATTACAGTATTATACGAGTACTGTACAGGGGTATGGCACCACATTACGGTATTTATACGAGTACTATACAGGAGTATGGCACCACATTGCGGTATTATACGAGCACTGTACAGGGGTATGGCACCACATTACAGTATTATACGAGCACTGTACAGGAGTATGGCACCACATTGTGGTATTATACGAGCACTGTACAGGGGTATGGCGCCACATTACAGTATTATACGAGCACTGTACAGGAGTATGGCACCACATTGTGGTATTATACGAGTACTGTACAGGGGTATGGCGCCACATTACGGAATTATACGAGCACTGTACAGGGGTATGGCACCACATTGTGGTATTATACGAGTACTGTACAGGGGTATGGCGCCACATTACGGAATTATACGAGCACTGTACAGGGGTATGGCACCACATTACGGTATTATACGAGTACTGTACAGGGGTATGGCACCACATTACAGTATTATACGAGTACTGTACAGGGGTATGGCACCACATTACGGTATTTATACGAGTACTATACAGGAGTATGGCACCACATTGCGGTATTATACGAGCACTGTACAGGGGTATGGCACCACATTACAGTATTATACGAGCACTGTACAGGAGTATGGCACCACATTGTGGTATTATACGAGCACTGTACAGGGGTATGGCGCCACATTACAGTATTATACGAGCACTGTACAGGAGTATGGCACCACATTGTGGTATTATACGAGTACTGTACAGGGGTATGGCGCCACATTACGGAATTATACGAGCACTGTACAGGGGTATGGCACCACATTACGGTATTATACGAGCACTGTACAGGGGTATGGCACCACATTACGGTATTATACGAGTTCTGTACAGGGGTATGGCACCACATTGTGGTATTATACGAGCACTGTACAGGGGTATGGCGCCACATTACAGTATTATACGAGTACTGTACAGGGGTATGGCACCACATTACGGTATTATACGAGTACTGTACAGGGGTATGGCACCACAATACAGTATTATACGAGTACTGTACAGGGGTATGGCACCACATTACGGTATTTATACGAGTACTGTACAGGGGTATGGCACCACATTACGGTATTTATACGAGTACTATACAGGAGTATGGCACCACATTGCGGTATTATACGAGCACTGTACAGGGGTATGGCACCACATTGTGGTATTATACGAGCACTGTACAGGAGTATGGCACCACATTGTGGTATTATACGAGTACTGTACAGGGGTATGGCGCCACATTGCGGTATTATACGAGCACTGTACAGGGGTATGGCGCCACATTACGGAATTATACGAGCACTGTACAGGGGTATGGCACCACATTGTGGTATTATACGAGTACTGTACAGGGGTATGGCGCCACATTACGGAATTATACGAGCACTGTACAGGGGTATGGCACCACATTACGGTATTATACGAGTTCTGTACAGGGGTATGGCACCACATTGTGGTATTATACGAGCACTGTACAGTGGTATGGCGCCACATTACAGTATTATACGAGTACTGTACAGGAGTATGGCGCCACATTACGGTATTATACGAGTACTGTACAGGGGTATGGCACCACATTGCGGTATTATACGAGCACTGTACAGGGGTATGGCGCCACATTACGGTATTATACGAGTACTGTACAGGAGTATGGCACCACATTGCAGTATTATACGAGCACTGTACAGGGGTATGGCACCACATTACAGTATTATACGAGCACTATACAGGAGTATGGCACCACATTGTGGTATTATACGAGCACTGTACAGGAGTATGGCACCACATTACGGTATTTATACGAGTACTATACAGGAGTATGGCACCACATTGCGGTATTATACGAGCACTGTACAGGGGTATGGCGCCACATTACGGTATTATACGAGCACTGTACAGGGGTATGGCGCCACATTACAGTATTATACGAGTACTGTACAGGGGTATGGCACCACATTACGGTATTATACGAGTACTGTACAGGGGTATGGCACCACATTACAGTATTATACGAGCACTGTACAGGGGTATGGCACCACATTGCGGTATTATACGAGTACTGTACAGGAGTATGGCGCCACATTACGGTATTATACGAGCACTGTACAGGGGTATGGCGCCACATTACGGTATTATACGAGCACTGTACAGGGGTATGGTGCCACATTACGGTATTATACGAGCACTGTACAGGGGTATGGCGCCACATTACGGTATTATACGAGTACTGTACAGGGGTATGGCGCCACATTACGGTATTATACGAGCACTGTACAGGGGTATGGCGCCACATTACGGTATTATACGAGCACTGTACAGGGGTATGGCACCACATTACAGTATTATACGAGTACTGTACAGGGGTATGGCACCACATTACAGTATTATACGAGTACTGTACAGGGGTATGGCACCACATTACGGTATTTATACGAGTACTATACAGGAGTATGGCACCACATTGCGGTATTATACGAGCACTGTACAGGGGTATGGCACCACATTACAGTATTATACGAGCACTGTACAGGAGTATGGCACCACATTGTGGTATTATACGAGCACTGTACAGGAGTATGGCACCACATTGTGGTATTATACGAGTACTGTACAGGGGTATGGCGCCACATTACGGAATTATACGAGCACTGTACAGGGGTATGGCACCACATTGTGGTATTATACGAGTACTGTACAGGGGTATGGCGCCACATTACGGAATTATACGAGCACTGTACAGGGGTATGGCACCACATTACGGTATTATACGAGTTCTGTACAGGGGTATGGCACCACATTGTGGTATTATACGAGCACTGTACAGGGGTATGGCGCCACATTACAGTATTATACGAGTACTGTACAGGGGTATGGCACCACATTACAGTATTATACGAGCACTATACAGGAGTATGGCACCACATTGTGGTATTATACGAGCACTGTACAGGAGTATGGCACCACATTACGGTATTTATACGAGTACTATACAGGAGTATGGCACCACATTGCGGTATTATACGAGCACTGTACAGGGGTATGGCACCACATTGCAGTATTATACGAGCACTGTACAGGGGTATGGCACCACATTACAGTATTATACGAGCACTGTACAGGGGTATGGCACCACATTACGGTATTATACGAGCACTGTACAGGAGTATGGCACCACATTGTGGTATTATACGAGCACTGTACAGGAGTATGGCACCACATTGCGGTATTATACGAGCACTGTACAGGGGTATGGCACCACATTACAGTATTATACGAGTACTGTACAGGAGTATGGCACCACATTACGGTATTTATACGAGTACTATACAGGAGTATGGCACCACATTACGGTATTATACGAGCACTGTACAGGGGTATGGCACCACATTACGGTATTATACGAGTACTGTACAGGGGTATGGCACCACATTACGGTATTATACGAGCACTGTACAGGAGTATGGCACCACATTGTGGTATTATACGAGCACTGTACAGGAGTATGGCACCACATTGCGGTATTATACGAGCACTGTACAGGGGTATGGCACCACATTACAGTATTATACGAGTACTGTACAGGGGTATGGCGCCACATTACGGTATTATACAAGCACTGTACAGGGGTATGGCGCCACATTACGGTATTATACGAGCACTGTACAGGGGTATGGCGCCACATTACAGTATTATACGAGTACTGTACAGGGGTATGGCACCACATTACGGTATTATACGAGTACTGTACAGGGGTATGGCGCCACATTACGGTATTATACGAGCACTGTACAGGGGTATGGCGCCACATTACGGTATTATACGAGCACTGTACAGGGGTATGGCACCACATTACAGTATTATACGAGTACTGTACAGGGGTATGGCACCACATTACAGTATTATACGAGTACTGTACAGGGGTATGGCACCACATTACGGTATTATACGAGTACTGTACAGGGGTATGGCGCCACATTACAGTATTATACGAGTACTGTACAGGGGTATGGCACCACATTACGGTATTATACGAGTACTGTACAGGGGTATGGCACTACATTACAGTATTATACGAGCACTGTACAGGGGTATGGCACCACATTGCGGTATTATACGAGTACTGTACAGGAGTATGGCGCCACATTACGGTATTATACGAGCACTGTACAGGGGTATGGCGCCACATTACGGTATTATACGAGCACTGTACAGGGGTATGGCGCCACATTACGGTATTATACGAGCACTGTACAGGGGTATGGCGCCACATTACGGTATTATACGAGCACTGTACAGGGGTACGGCACCATATTACAGTATTATACGAGTACTGTACAGGGGTATGGCACCACATTACGGTATTTATACGAGTACTGTACAGGGGTATGGCACCACATTACGGTATTTATACGAGCACTATACAGGGGTATGGCACCACATTACAGTATTATACGAGTACTGTACAGGGGTATGGCACCACATTGCAGTATTATACGAGCACTATACAGGAGTATGGCACCACATTGCGGTATTATACGAGCACTGTACAGGGGTATGGCACCACATTGTGGTATTATACGAGTACTGTACAGGGGTATGGCGCCACATTACGGAATTATACGAGCACTGTACAGGGGTATGGCACCACATTACGGTATTATACGAGTTCTGTACAGGGGTATGGCACCACATTGTGGTATTATACGAGCACTGTACAGGGGTATGGCGCCACATTACAGTATTATACGAGTACTGTACAGGGGTATGGCACCACATTACGGTATTATACGAGTACTGTACAGGGGTATGGCACCACAATACAGTATTATACGAGTACTGTACAGGGGTATGGCACCACATTACGGTATTTATACGAGTACTATACAGGAGTATGGCACCACATTGCGGTATTATACGAGTACTGTACAGGGGTATGGCACCACATTGCAGTATTATACGAGCACTGTACAGGGGTATGGCACCACATTACAGTATTATACGAGCACTGTACAGGAGTATGGCACCACATTGTGGTATTATACGAGCACTGTACAGGAGTATGGCACCACATTGCGGTATTATACGAGCACTGTACAGGGGTATGGCACCACATTACAGTATTATACGAGTACTGTACAGGAGTATGGCACCACATTACGGTATTTATACGAGTACTATACAGGAGTATGGCACCACATTACGGTATTATACGAGCACTGTACAGGGGTATGGCACCACATTACGGTATTATACGAGTACTGTACAGGGGTATGGCACCACATTACGGTATTATACGAGCACTGTACAGGAGTATGGCACCACATTGTGGTATTATACGAGCACTGTACAGGAGTATGGCACCACATTGCGGTATTATACGAGCACTGTACAGGGGTATGGCACCACATTACAGTATTATACGAGTACTGTACAGGGGTATGGCGCCACATTACGGTATTATACAAGCACTGTACAGGGGTATGGCGCCACATTACGGTATTATACGAGCACTGTACAGGGGTATGGCGCCACATTACAGTATTATACGAGTACTGTACAGGGGTATGGCACCACATTACGGTATTATACGAGTACTGTACAGGGGTATGGCGCCACATTACGGTATTATACGAGCACTGTACAGGGGTATGGCGCCACATTACGGTATTATACGAGCACTGTACAGGGGTATGGCACCACATTACAGTATTATACGAGTACTGTACAGGGGTATGGCACCACATTACAGTATTATACGAGTACTGTACAGGGGTATGGCACCACATTACGGTATTATACGAGTACTGTACAGGGGTATGGCGCCACATTACAGTATTATACGAGTACTGTACAGGGGTATGGCACCACATTACGGTATTATACGAGTACTGTACAGGGGTATGGCACTACATTACAGTATTATACGAGCACTGTACAGGGGTATGGCACCACATTGCGGTATTATACGAGTACTGTACAGGAGTATGGCGCCACATTACGGTATTATACGAGCACTGTACAGGGGTATGGCGCCACATTACGGTATTATACGAGCACTGTACAGGGGTATGGCGCCACATTACGGTATTATACGAGCACTGTACAGGGGTATGGCGCCACATTACGGTATTATACGAGCACTGTACAGGGGTACGGCACCATATTACAGTATTATACGAGTACTGTACAGGGGTATGGCACCACATTACGGTATTTATACGAGTACTGTACAGGGGTATGGCACCACATTGTGGTATTATACGAGTACTGTACAGGGGTATGGCACCACATTACGGTATTTATACGAGTACTATACAGGAGTATGGCACCACATTGCGGTATTATACGAGCACTGTACAGGGGTATGGCGCCACATTGCGGTATTATACGAGCACTGTACAGGGGTATGGCGCCACATTACGGAATTATACGAGCACTGTACAGGGGTATGGCACCACATTGTGGTATTATACGAGTACTGTACAGGGGTATGGCGCCACATTACGGAATTATACGAGCACTGTACAGGGGTATGGCACCACATTACGGTATTATACGAGTTCTGTACAGGGGTATGGCACCACATTGTGGTATTATACGAGCACTGTACAGTGGTATGGCGCCACATTACAGTATTATACGAGTACTGTACAGGGGTATGGAACACATTACGGTATTATACGAGTACTGTACAGGGGTATGGCACCACATTGCGGTATTATACGAGCACTGTACAGGGGTATGGCACCACATTGCAGTATTATACGAGCACTGTACAGGGGTATGGCACCACATTACAGTATTATACGAGCACTATACAGGAGTATGGCACCACATTGTGGTATTATACGAGCACTGTACAGGAGTATGGCACCACATTACGGTATTTATACGAGTACTATACAGGAGTATGGCACCACATTGCGGTATTATACGAGCACTGTACAGGGGTATGGCGCCACATTACGGTATTATACGAGCACTGTACAGGGGTATGGCGCCACATTACAGTATTATACGAGTACTGTACAGGGGTATGGCACCACATTACGGTATTATACGAGCACTGTACAGGGGTATGGCGCCACATTACGGTATTATACGAGCACTGTACAGGGGTATGGCGCCACATTACAGTATTATACGAGTACTGTACAGGGGTATGGCACCACATTACGGTATTATACGAGTACTGTACAGGGGTATGGCACCACATTACAGTATTATACGAGCACTGTACAGGGGTATGGCACCACATTGCGGTATTATACGAGTACTGTACAGGAGTATGGCGCCACATTACGGTATTATACGAGCACTGTACAGGGGTATGGCGCCACATTACGGTATTATACGAGCACTGTACAGGGGTATGGTGCCACATTACGGTATTATACGAGCACTGTACAGGGGTATGGCGCCACATTACGGTATTATACGAGTACTGTACAGGGGTATGGCGCCACATTACGGTATTATACGAGCACTGTACAGGGGTATGGCGCCACATTACGGTATTATACGAGCACTGTACAGGGGTATGGCACCACATTACAGTATTATACGAGTACTGTACAGGGGTATGGCACCACATTACAGTATTATACGAGTACTGTACAGGGGTATGGCACCACATTACGGTATTTATACGAGTACTATACAGGAGTATGGCACCACATTGCGGTATTATACGAGCACTGTACAGGGGTATGGCACCACATTACAGTATTATACGAGTACTGTACAGGGGTATGGCGCCACATTACGGTATTATACAAGCACTGTACAGGGGTATGGCGCCACATTACGGTATTATACGAGCACTGTACAGGGGTATGGCGCCACATTACAGTATTATACGAGTACTGTACAGGGGTATGGCACCACATTACGGTATTATACGAGTACTGTACAGGGGTATGGCGCCACATTACGGTATTATACGAGCACTGTACAGGGGTATGGCGCCACATTGTGGTATTATACGAGTACTGTACAGGGGTATGGCACCACATTACGGTATTTATACGAGTACTATACAGGAGTATGGCACCACATTGCGGTATTATACGAGCACTGTACAGGGGTATGGCACCACATTGTGGTATTATACGAGCACTGTACAGGAGTATGGCACCACATTGTGGTATTATACGAGTACTGTACAGGGGTATGGCGCCACATTGCGGTATTATACGAGCACTGTACAGGGGTATGGCGCCACATTACGGAATTATACGAGCACTGTACAGGGGTATGGCACCACATTACGGTATTATACGAGTTCTGTACAGGGGTATGGCACCACATTGTGGTATTATACGAGCACTGTACAGTGGTATGGCGCCACATTACAGTATTATACGAGTACTGTACAGGGGTATGGCGCCACATTACGGTATTATACGAGTACTGTACAGGGGTATGGCACCACATTGCGGTATTATACGAGCACTGTACAGGGGTATGGCACCACATTGCAGTATTATACGAGCACTGTACAGGGGTATGGCACCACATTACAGTATTATACGAGCACTATACAGGAGTATGGCACCACATTGTGGTATTATACGAGCACTGTACAGGAGTATGGCACCACATTACGGTATTTATACGAGTACTATACAGGAGTATGGCACCACATTGCGGTATTATACGAGCACTGTACAGGGGTATGGCGCCACATTACGGTATTATACGAGCACTGTACAGGGGTATGGCGCCACATTACAGTATTATACGAGTACTGTACAGGGGTATGGCACCACATTACGGTATTATACGAGTACTGTACAGGGGTATGGCACCACATTACGGTATTATACGAGCAATATACAGAGGTATGGCGCCACATTGTGGTATTATATGAGTACTGTACAGGGGTATGGCACCACATTACGGTATTATACGAGCACTGTACAGGGGTATGGCACCACATTGCGGTATTATACGAGTACTGTACAGGAGTATGGCGCCACATTACGGTATTATACGAGTACTGTACAGGGGTATGGCACCACATTACGGTATTATACGAGCACTGTACAGGGGTATGGCACCACATTGCGGTATTATACGAGTACTGTACAGGAGTATGGCGCCACATTACGGTATTATACGAGTACTGTACAGGGGTATGGCACCACATTGCGGTATTATACGAGTACTGTACAGGGGTATGGCACCACATTACGGTATTATACGAGCACTGTACAGGGGTATGGCACCACATTGCGGTATTATACGAGTACTGTACAGGAGTATGGCGCCACATTACGGTATTATACGAGCACTGTACAGGGGTATGGCGCCACATTACGGTATTATACGAGCACTGTACAGGGGTATGGTGCCACATTACGGTATTATACGAGCACTGTACAGGGGTATGGCGCCACATTACGGTATTATACGAGTACTGTACAGGGGTATGGCGCCACATTACGGTATTATACGAGCACTGTACAGGGGTATGGCGCCACATTACGGTATTATACGAGCACTGTACAGGGGTATGGCACCACATTACAGTATTATACGAGTACTGTACAGGGGTATGGCACCACATTACAGTATTATACGAGTACTGTACAGGGGTATGGCACCACATTACGGTATTTATACGAGTACTATACAGGAGTATGGCACCACATTGCGGTATTATACGAGCACTGTACAGGGGTATGGCACCACATTACAGTATTATACGAGTACTGTACAGGGGTATGGCGCCACATTACGGTATTATACAAGCACTGTACAGGGGTATGGCGCCACATTACGGTATTATACGAGCACTGTACAGGGGTATGGCGCCACATTACAGTATTATACGAGTACTGTACAGGGGTATGGCACCACATTACGGTATTATACGAGTACTGTACAGGGGTATGGCGCCACATTACGGTATTATACGAGCACTGTACAGGGGTATGGCGCCACATTACGGTATTATACGAGCACTGTACAGGGGTATGGCGCCACATTACAGTATTATACGAGTACTGTACAGGGGTATGGCACCACATTACAGTATTATACGAGTACTGTACAGGGGTATGGCACCACATTACGGTATTATACGAGTACTGTACAGGGGTATGGCGCCACA
This sequence comes from Leptodactylus fuscus, assembly GCF_031893055.1. Taxonomy (NCBI): domain Eukaryota; kingdom Metazoa; phylum Chordata; class Amphibia; order Anura; family Leptodactylidae; genus Leptodactylus; species Leptodactylus fuscus. The sequence goes on from NC_134267.1 coordinate 242,968,198, forward strand.
TTACAGTATTATACGAGTACTGTACAGGGGTATGGCACCACATTACGGTATTATACGAGTACTGTACAGGGGTATGGCACTACATTACAGTATTATACGAGCACTGTATAGGGGTATGGCACCACATTGCGGTATTATACGAGTACTGTACAGGAGTATGGCGCCACATTACGGTATTATACGAGCACTGTACAGGGGTATGGCGCCACATTACGGTATTATACGAGCACTGTACAGGGGTATGGCACCACATTACAGTATTATACGAGCACTATACAGGAGTATGGCACCACATTGTGGTATTATACGAGCACTGTACAGGAGTATGGCACCACATTACGGTATTTATACGAGTACTATACAGGAGTATGGCACCACATTGCGGTATTATACGAGCACTGTACAGGGGTATGGCGCCACATTACGGTATTATACGAGCACTGTACAGGGGTATGGCGCCACATTACAGTATTATACGAGTACTGTACAGGGGTATGGCACCACATTACGGTATTATACGAGTACTGTACAGGGGTATGGCACCACATTACAGTATTATACGAGCACTGTACAGGGGTATGGCACCACATTGCGGTATTATACGAGTACTGTACAGGAGTATGGCGCCACATTACGGTATTATACGAGCACTGTACAGGGGTATGGCGCCACATTACGGTATTATACGAGCACTGTACAGGGGTATGGTGCCACATTACGGTATTATACGAGCACTGTACAGGGGTATGGCGCCACATTACGGTATTATACGAGTACTGTACAGGGGTATGGCGCCACATTACGGTATTATACGAGCACTGTACAGGGGTATGGCGCCACATTACGGTATTATACGAGCACTGTACAGGGGTATGGCACCACATTACAGTATTATACGAGTACTGTACAGGGGTATGGCACCACATTACAGTATTATACGAGTACTGTACAGGGGTATGGCACCACATTACGGTATTTATACGAGTACTATACAGGAGTATGGCACCACATTGCGGTATTATACGAGCACTGTACAGGGGTATGGCACCACATTACAGTATTATACGAGCACTGTACAGGAGTATGGCACCACATTGTGGTATTATACGAGCACTGTACAGGAGTATGGCACCACATTGTGGTATTATACGAGTACTGTACAGGGGTATGGCGCCACATTACGGTATTATACAAGCACTGTACAGGGGTATGGCGCCACATTACGGTATTATACGAGCACTGTACAGGGGTATGGCGCCACATTACAGTATTATACGAGTACTGTACAGGGGTATGGCACCACATTACGGTATTATACGAGTACTGTACAGGGGTATGGCGCCACATTACGGTATTATACGAGCACTGTACAGGGGTATGGCGCCACATTACGGTATTATACGAGCACTGTACAGGGGTATGGCACCACATTACAGTATTATACGAGTACTGTACAGGGGTATGGCACCACATTACAGTATTATACGAGTACTGTACAGGGGTATGGCACCACATTACGGTATTATACGAGTACTGTACAGGGGTATGGCGCCACATTACAGTATTATACGAGTACTGTACAGGGGTATGGCACCACATTACGGTATTATACGAGTACTGTACAGGGGTATGGCACTACATTACAGTATTATACGAGCACTGTACAGGGGTATGGCACCACATTGCGGTATTATACGAGTACTGTACAGGAGTATGGCGCCACATTACGGTATTATACGAGCACTGTACAGGGGTATGGCACTACATTACAGTATTATACGAGCACTGTACAGGGGTATGGCACCACATTGCGGTATTATACGAGTACTGTACAGGAGTATGGCGCCACATTACGGTATTATACGAGCACTGTACAGGGGTATGGCGCCACATTACGGTATTATACGAGCACTGTACAGGGGTATGGCGCCACATTACGGTATTATACGAGCACTGTACAGGGGTATGGCGCCACATTACGGTATTATACGAGCACTGTACAGGGGTACGGCACCATATTACAGTATTATACGAGTACTGTACAGGGGTATGGCACCACATTACGGTATTTATACGAGTACTGTACAGGGGTATGGCACCACATTACGGTATTTATACGAGTACTATACAGGAGTATGGCACCACATTGCGGTATTATACGAGCACTGTACAGGGGTATGGCACCACATTGTGGTATTATACGAGTACTGTACAGGGGTATGGCGCCACATTGCGGTATTATACGAGCACTGTACAGGGGTATGGCGCCACATTACGGAATTATACGAGCACTGTACAGGGGTATGGCACCACATTGTGGTATTATACGAGTACTGTACAGGGGTATGGCGCCACATTACGGAATTATACGAGCACTGTACAGGGGTATGGCACCACATTACGGTATTATACGAGTTCTGTACAGGGGTATGGCACCACATTGTGGTATTATACGAGCACTGTACAGTGGTATGGCGCCACATTACAGTATTATACGAGTACTGTACAGGGGTATGGCGCCACATTACGGTATTATACGAGTACTGTACAGGGGTATGGCGCCACATTGCGGTATTATACGAGCACTGTACAGGGGTATGGCACCACATTGCAGTATTATACGAGCACTGTACAGGGGTATGGCACCACATTACAGTATTATACGAGCACTATACAGGAGTATGGCACCACATTGTGGTATTATACGAGCACTGTACAGGAGTATGGCACCACATTACGGTATTTATACGAGTACTATACAGGAGTATGGCACCACATTGCGGTATTATACGAGCACTGTACAGGGGTATGGCACCACATTACAGTATTATACGAGTACTGTACAGGGGTATGGCACCACATTACAGTATTATACGAGTACTGTACAGGGGTATGGCACCACATTACGGTATTTATACGAGTACTATACAGGAGTATGGCACCACATTGCGGTATTATACGAGCACTGTACAGGGGTATGGCACCACATTACAGTATTATACGAGCACTGTACAGGAGTATGGCACCACATTGTGGTATTATACGAGCACTGTACAGGAGTATGGCACCACATTGTGGTATTATACGAGTACTGTACAGGGGTATGGCGCCACATTACGGTATTATACAAGCACTGTACAGGGGTATGGCGCCACATTACGGTATTATACGAGCACTGTACAGGGGTATGGCGCCACATTACAGTATTATACGAGTACTGTACAGGGGTATGGCACCACATTACGGTATTATACGAGTACTGTACAGGGGTATGGCGCCACATTACGGTATTATACGAGCACTGTACAGGGGTATGGCGCCACATTACGGTATTATACGAGCACTGTACAGGGGTATGGCACCACATTACAGTATTATACGAGTACTGTACAGGGGTATGGCACCACATTACAGTATTATACGAGTACTGTACAGGGGTATGGCACCACATTACGGTATTATACGAGTACTGTACAGGGGTATGGCGCCACATTACAGTATTATACGAGTACTGTACAGGGGTATGGCACCACATTACGGTATTATACGAGTACTGTACAGGGGTATGGCACTACATTACAGTATTATACGAGCACTGTACAGGGGTATGGCACCACATTGCGGTATTATACGAGTACTGTACAGGAGTATGGCGCCACATTACGGTATTATACGAGCACTGTACAGGGGTATGGCGCCACATTACGGTATTATACGAGCACTGTACAGGGGTACGGCACCATATTACAGTATTATACGAGTACTGTACAGGGGTATGGCACCACATTACGGTATTTATACGAGTACTGTACAGGGGTATGGCACCACATTACGGTATTTATACGAGTACTGTACAGGGGTATGGCACCACATTACGGTATTTATACGAGTACTATACAGGAGTATGGCACCACATTGCGGTATTATACGAGCACTGTACAGGGGTATGGCACCACATTGTGGTATTATACGAGCACTGTACAGGAGTATGGCGCCACATTGCGGTATTATACGAGCACTGTACAGGGGTATGGCGCCACATTACGGAATTATACGAGCACTGTAAAGGGGTATGGCACCACATTGTGGTATTATACGAGTACTGTACAGGGGTATGGCGCCACATTACGGAATTATACGAGCACTGTACAGGGGTATGGCACCACATTACGGTATTATACGAGTTCTGTACAGGGGTATGGCACCACATTGTGGTATTATACGAGCACTGTACAGTGGTATGGCGCCACATTACAGTATTATACGAGTACTGTACAGGGGTATGGCGCCACATTACGGTATTATACGAGTACTGTACAGGGGTATGGCACCACATTGCGGTATTATACGAGCACTGTACAGGGGTATGGCACCACATTGCAGTATTATACGAGCACTGTACAGGGGTATGGCACCACATTACAGTATTATACGAGCACTATACAGGAGTATGGCACCACATTGTGGTATTATACGAGCACTGTACAGGAGTATGGCACCACATTACGGTATTTATACGAGTACTATACAGGAGTATGGCACCACATTGCGGTATTATACGAGCACTGTACAGGGGTATGGCACCACATTACGGTATTATACGAGTACTGTACAGGGGTATGGCACCACATTACAGTATTATACGAGCACTGTACAGGGGTATGGCACCACATTGCGGTATTATACGAGTACTGTACAGGAGTATGGCGCCACATTACGGTATTATACGAGCACTGTACAGGGGTATGGCGCCACATTACGGTATTATACGAGCACTGTACAGGGGTATGGTGCCACATTACGGTATTATACGAGCACTGTACAGGGGTATGGCGCCACATTACGGTATTATACGAGTACTGTACAGGGGTATGGCGCCACATTACGGTATTATACGAGCACTGTACAGGGGTATGGCGCCACATTACGGTATTATACGAGCACTGTACAGGGGTATGGCACCACATTACAGTATTATACGAGTACTGTACAGGGGTATGGCACCACATTACAGTATTATACGAGTACTGTACAGGGGTATGGCACCACATTACGGTATTTATACGAGTACTATACAGGAGTATGGCACCACATTGCGGTATTATACGAGCACTGTACAGGGGTATGGCACCACATTACAGTATTATACGAGCACTGTACAGGAGTATGGCACCACATTGTGGTATTATACGAGCACTGTACAGGAGTATGGCACCACATTGTGGTATTATACGAGTACTGTACAGGGGTATGGCGCCACATTACGGAATTATACGAGCACTGTACAGGGGTATGGCACCACATTGTGGTATTATACGAGTACTGTACAGGGGTATGGCGCCACATTACGGAATTATACGAGCACTGTACAGGGGTATGGCACCACATTACGGTATTATACGAGTTCTGTACAGGGGTATGGCACCACATTGTGGTATTATACGAGCACTGTACAGGGGTATGGCGCCACATTACAGTATTATACGAGTACTGTACAGGGGTATGGCACCACATTACGGTATTATACGAGTACTGTACAGGGGTATGGCACCACAATACAGTATTATACGAGTACTGTACAGGGGTATGGCACCACATTACGGTATTTATACGAGTACTGTACAGGGGTATGGCACCACATTACGGTATTTATACGAGTACTATACAGGAGTATGGCACCACATTGCGGTATTATACGAGCACTGTACAGGGGTATGGCACCACATTGTGGTATTATACGAGCACTGTACAGGAGTATGGCACCACATTGTGGTATTATACGAGTACTGTACAGGGGTATGGCGCCACATTGCGGTATTATACGAGCACTGTACAGGGGTATGGCGCCACATTACGGAATTATACGAGCACTGTACAGGGGTATGGCACCACATTGTGGTATTATACGAGTACTGTACAGGGGTATGGCGCCACATTACGGAATTATACGAGCACTGTACAGGGGTATGGCACCACATTACGGTATTATACGAGTTCTGTACAGGGGTATGGCACCACATTGTGGTATTATACGAGCACTGTACAGTGGTATGGCGCCACATTACAGTATTATACGAGTACTGTACAGGGGTATGGCGCCACATTACGGTATTATACGAGTACTGTACAGGGGTATGGCACCACATTGCGGTATTATACGAGCACTGTACAGGGGTATGGCACCACATTACAGTATTATACGAGCACTGTACAGGGGTATGGCACCACATTACGGTATTATACGAGTACTGTACAGTGGTATGGCGCCACATTACGGTATTATACGAGTACTGTACAGTGGTATGGCGCCACATTACGGTATTATACGAGTACTGTACAGGGGTATGGCACCACATTACAGTATTATACGAGCACTGTACAGGGGTATGGCACCACATTACAGTATTATACGAGCACTATACAGGAGTATGGCACCACATTGTGGTATTATACGAGCACTGTACAGGAGTATGGCACCACATTACGGTATTTATACGAGTACTATACAGGAGTATGGCACCACATTGCGGTATTATACGAGCACTGTACAGGGGTATGGCGCCACATTACGGTATTATACGAGCACTGTACAGGGGTATGGCGCCACATTACAGTATTATACGAGTACTGTACAGGGGTATGGCACCACATTACGGTATTATACGAGTACTGTACAGGGGTATGGCACCACATTACAGTATTATACGAGCACTGTACAGGGGTATGGCACCACATTGCGGTATTATACGAGTACTGTACAGGAGTATGGCGCCACATTACGGTATTATACGAGCACTGTACAGGGGTATGGCGCCACATTACGGTATTATACGAGCACTGTACAGGGGTATGGTGCCACATTACGGTATTATACGAGCACTGTACAGGGGTATGGCGCCACATTACGGTATTATACGAGTACTGTACAGGGGTATGGCGCCACATTACGGTATTATACGAGCACTGTACAGGGGTATGGCGCCACATTACGGTATTATACGAGCACTGTACAGGGGTATGGCACCACATTACAGTATTATACGAGTACTGTACAGGGGTATGGCACCACATTACAGTATTATACGAGTACTGTACAGGGGTATGGCACCACATTACGGTATTTATACGAGTACTATACAGGAGTATGGCACCACATTGCGGTATTATACGAGCACTGTACAGGGGTATGGCACCACATTACAGTATTATACGAGCACTGTACAGGAGTATGGCACCACATTGTGGTATTATACGAGTACTGTACAGGGGTATGGCGCCACATTACGGAATTATACGAGCACTGTACAGGGGTATGGCACCACATTACGGTATTATACGAGTACTGTACAGGGGTATGGCACCACATTACGGTATTATACGAGTACTGTACAGGGGTATGGCACCACATTGTGGTATTATACGAGCACTGTACAGGGGTATGGCGCCACATTACAGTATTATACGAGTACTGTACAGGGGTATGGCACCACATTACGGTATTATACGAGTACTGTACAGGGGTATGGCGCCACATTACGGTATTATACGAGCACTGTACAGGGGTATGGCGCCACATTACGGTATTATACGAGCACTGTACAGGGGTATGGCACCACATTACAGTATTATACGAGTACTGTACAGGGGTATGGCGCCACATTGTGGTATTATATGAGCACTGTACAGGGGTATGGCACCACATTGCATTAATATACGAGCACTGTACAGGGGTATGGCACCACATTCTGGAATTATACGAGCACTGTACAGGGGTATGGCACCACATTGTGGTATTATATGAGTACTGTACAGGGGTATGGCGCCACATTACGGTATTATACGAGCACTGTACAGGGGTATGGCACCACATTCTGGTATTATACGAGCACTGTACAGGGGTATGGCACCACATTACAGTATTATACGAGCACTGTACAGGGGTATGGCACCACATTGTGGTATTATACGAGCACTGTACAGGAGTATGGCACCACATTGTGGTATTATACGAGAACTGTACAAGGGTATGGCGCCACATTACAGTATTATACGAGCACTGTACAGGGGTATGGCACCACATTACGGTATTATACGAGCACTGTACAGGGGTATGGCACCACATTGTGGTATTATACGAGCACTGTACAGGGGTATGGCACCACATTACAGTATTATACGAGCACTGTACAGGGGTATGGCACCACATTGTGGTATTATACGAGCACTGTACAGGGGTATGGCGCCACATTGTGGTATTATACGAGCACTGTACAGGAGTATGGCACCACATTGTGGTATTATACGAGCACTGTACAGGGGTATGGCACCACATTACGGTATTATACGAGCACTGTACAGGGGTATGGCGCCACATTCTGGTATTATACGAGCACTGTACAGGGGTATGGCACCACATTGTGGTATTATACGAGTACTGTACAGGGGTATGGCGCCACATTACGGTATTATACGAGTACTGTACAGGGGTATGGCGCCACATGCTGGTATTATACGAGCACTGTACAGGGGTATGGCACCACATTACAGTATTATACGAGTACTGTACAGGAGTATGGCACCACATTCTGGTATTATATGAGCACTGTACAGGGGTATGGCAACACATTGTGGTATTATACGAGTACTGTACAGGGGTATGGCGCCACATTACGGTATTATACGAGCACTGTACAGGGGTATGGCGCAACATTACGGTATTATACGAGTACTGTACAGGGGTATGGCACCACATTGTGGTATTAAACGAGTACTGTACAGGGGTATGGCGCCACATTACGGTATTATACGAGTACTGTACAGGGGTATGGCGCCACATTCTGGTTTTATACGAGCACTGTACAGGGGTATGGCACCACATTGTGGTATTATACGAGCACTGTACAGGGGTATGGCGCCACATTGTGGTATTATACGAGTACTGTACAGGGGTATGGCACCACATTCTGGTATTATATGAGCACTGTACAGGGGTATGGCACCACATTGCGGTATTATACGAGCACTGTACAGGGGTATGGCACCACATTACGGTATTATACGAGCACTGTACAGGGGTATGGCACCACATTACAGTATTATACGAGCACTGTACAGGGGTATGGCACCACATTACAGTATTATACGAGCACTGTACAGGGGTATGGCACCACATTACGGTATTATACGAGTACTGTACAGGGGTATGGCGCCACATTGTGGTATTATATGAGCACTGTACAGGGGTATGGCACCACATTGCGGTATTATACGAGCACTGTACAGGGGTATGGCGCCACATTACAGTATTATACGAGTACTGTACAGGGGTATGGCGCCACATTGTGGTATTATATGAGCACTGTACAGGGGTATGGCACCACATTGCGGTATTATACGAGCACTGTACAGGGGTATGGCACCACATTGCATTAATATACGAGCACTGTACAGGGGTATGACACCACATTCTGGTATTATACGAGCACTGTAGAGGGGTATGGCACCACATTGCATTAATATACGAGCACTGTACAGGGGTATGGCACCACATTGTGGTATTATATGAGTACTGTACAGGGGTATGGCGCCACATTACGGTATTATACGAGCACTGTACAGGGGTATGGCACCACATTCTGGTATTATACGAGCACTGTACAGGGGTATGGCACCACATTACGGTATTATACGAGCACTGTACAGGGGTATGGCACCACATTGTGGTATTATACGAGCACTGTACAGGAGTATGTCACCACATTGTGGTATTATACGAGCACTGTACAGGGGTATGGCGCCACATTACAGTATTATACGAGCACTGTACAGGGGTATGGCACCACATTGTGGTATTATACGAGCACTGTACAGGAGTATGGCACCACATTGTGGTATTATACGAGCACTGTACAGGGGTATGGCACCACATTACAGTATTATACGAGTACTGTACAGGGGTATGGCACCACATTACGGTATTATACGAGCACTGTACAGGGGTATGGCGCCACATTCTGGTATTATACGAGCACTGTAAAGGGGTATGGCACCACATTGTGGTATTATACGAGTACTGTACAGGGGTATGGCGCCACATTCTGGTATTATACGAGTACTGTACAGGGGTATGGCACCACATTACAGTATTATACGAGTACTGTACAGGAGTATGGCACCACATTACAGTATTATACGAGTACTGTACAGGGGTATGGCGCCACATTACGGTATTATACGAGTACTGTACAGGGGTATGGCGCCACATTCTGGTATTATACGAGCACTGTACAGGGGTATGGCACCACATTACAGTATTATACGAGTACTGTACAGGGGTATGGCGCCACATTACGGTATTATACGAGCACTGTACAGGGGTATGGCGCCACATTACGGTATTATACGAGTACTGTACAGGGGTATGGCACCACATTGTGGTATTATACGAGTACTGTACAGGGGTATGGCGCCACATTACGGTATTATACGAGCACTGTACAGGGGTATGGCGCCACATTCTGGTATTATACGAGCACTGTACAGGGGTATGGCACCACATTGTGGTATTATACGAGTACTGTACAGGGGTATGGCGCCACATTACGGTATTATACGAGTACTGTACAGGGGTATGGCGCCACATTCTGGTATTATACGAGCACTGTACAGGGGTATGGCACCACATTACAGAATTATACGAGTACTGTACAGGGGTATGGCACTACAGTGCAGTATTATACAAGCACTGTACAGGAGTATGGCACCACATTCTGGTATTATATGAGCACTGTACAGGGGTATGGCACCACATTGTGGTATTATACGAGTACTGTACAGGGGTATGGCGCCACATTACGGTATTATACGAGCACTGTACAGGGGTATGGCGCCACATTACGGTATTATACGAGTACTGTACAGGGGTATGGCGCCACATTACGGTATTATACGAGCACTGTACAGGGGTATGGCGCCACATTCTGGTATTATACAAGCACTGTACAGGGGTATGGCACCACATTACGGTATTATACGAGTACTGTACAGGGGTATGGCGCCACATTACGGTATTATACGAGCACTGTACAGGGGTATGGCGCCACATTCTGGTATTATACGAGTACTGTACAGGGGTATGGCACCACATTGTGGTATTATACGAGCACTGTACAGGGGTATGGCACCACATTACGGTATTATACGAGCACTGTACAGGGGTATGGCGCCACATTCTGGTATTATACGAGCACTGTACAGGAGTATGGCACCACATTGTGGTATTATACGAGCACTGTACAGGGGTATGGCACCACATTACGGTATTATACGAGCACTGTACAGGGGTATGGCGCCACATTGTGGTATTATACGAGTACTGTACAGGGGTATGGCGCCACATTACGGTATTATACGAGCACTGTACAGGGGTATGGCGCCACATTGTGGTATTACACGAGTACTGTACAGGGGTATGGCGCCACATTACGGTATTATACGAGCACTGTACAGGGGTATGGCACCACATTACGGTATTATACGAGCACTGTACAGGGGTATGGCACCACATTACGGTATTATACGAGCACTGTACAGGAATATGGCGCCACATTCTGGTATTATACGAGCACTGTACAGGGGTATGGCACCACATTACGGTATTATACGAGCACTGTACAGGAGTATGGCGCCACATTCTGGTATTATACGAGCACTGTACAGGAGTATGGCACCACATTACGGTATTATACGAGTACTGTACAGGGGTATGGCACCACATTACAGTATTATATGAGCACTATACAGGGGTATGGCACCACATTACGGAATTATACGAGTACTGTACAGGGGTATGGCGCCACATTCTGGTATTATACGAGCACTGTACAGGGGTATGGCACCACATTGTGGTATTATACGAGTACTGTACAGGGGTATGGCGCCACATTACGGTATTATACGAGCACTGTACAGGGGTATGGCGCCACATTCTGGTATTATACGAGCACTGTACAGGGGTATGGCGCCACATTACGGTATTATACGAGTACTGTACAGGGGTATGGCACCACATTACAGTACTATACGAGCACTGTACAGGGGTATGGCACCACATTGTGGTATTATACGAGTACTGTATAGGGGTATGGCGCCACATTACAGTATTATACGAGCACTGTACAGGGGTATGGCACCACATTGTGGTATTATACGAGTACTGTACAGGGGTATGGCGCCACATTCTGGTATTATACGAGCACTGTACAGGGGTATGGCGCCACATTACGGTATTATACGAGTACTGTACAGGGGTATGGCACCACATTACAGTACTATACGAGCACTGTACAGGGGTATGGCACCACATTGTGGTATTATACGAGTACTGTATAGGGGTATGGCGCCACATTACAGTATTATACGAGCACTGTACAGGGGTATGGCACCACATTGTGGTATTATACGAGTACTGTACAGGGGTATGGCGCCACATTACGGTATTATACGAGCACTGTACAGGGGTATGGCGCCACATTCTGGTATTATACGAGTACTGTACAGGGGTATGGCGCCACATTACGGTATTATACGAGCACTGTACAGCGGTATGGCACCACATTGCGGTATTATACGAGTACTGTACAGGAGTATGGCACCACATTACAGTATTATACGAGTACTGTACAGGGGTATGGCGCCACATTACGGTATTATACGAGTACTGTACAGGGGTATGGCGCCACATTCTGGTATTATACGAGCACTGTACAGGGGTATGGCACCACATTGTGGTATTATACGAGTACTGTACAGGGGTATGGCGCCACATTCCGGTTTTATACGAGCACTGTACAGGGGTATGGCGCCACATTCTGGTATTATACGAGCACTGTACAGGGGTATGGCACCACATTGTGGTATTATACGAGCACTGTACAGGGGTATGGCACCACATTGTGGTATTATACGAACACTGTACAGGGGTATGGCGCCACATTACGGTATTATACGAGCACTGTACAGGGGTATGGCGCCACATTACGGTATTATACGAGTACTGTACAGGGGTATGGCACCACATTGTGGTATTATACGAGTACTGTACAGGGGTATGGCGCCACATTACGGTATTATACGAGCACTGTACAGGGGTATGGCGCCACATTCTGGTATTATACGAGTACTGTACAGGGGTATGGCGCCACATTACGGTATTATACGAGCACTGTACAGGGGTATGGCGCCACATTCTTGTATTATACGAGCACTGTACAGGGGTATGGCACCACATTACGGTATTATACGAGCACTGTACAGGGGTATGGCGCCACATTCTGGTATTATACGAGCACTGTACAGGGGTATGGCACCACATTGTGGTATTATACGAGTACTGTACAGGGGTATGGCGCCACATTACGGTATTATACGAGTACTGTACAGGGGTATGGCGCCACATTACGGTATTATACGAGTACTGTACAGGGGTATGGCGCCACATTACGGTATTATACGAGCACTGTACAGGGGTATGGCGCCACATTACGGTATTATACGAGCACTGTACAGGGGTATGGCGCCACATTACGGTATTATACGAGCACTGTACAGGGGTATGGCACCACATTCTGGTATTATACGAGCACTGTACAGGGGTATGGCACCACATTGTGGTATTATACGAGTACTGTACAGGGGTATGGCACCACATTGTGGTATTATACGAGTACTGTACAGGGGTATGGCGCCACATTACGGTATTATACGAGCACTGTACAGGGGTATGGCGCCACATTCTGGTATTATACGAGTACTGTACAGGGGTATGGCACCACATTGTGGTATTATACGAGCACTGTACAGGGGTATGGCACCACATTGTGGTATTATACGAGTACTGTACAGGGGTATGGCGCCACATTACGGTATTATACGAGCACTGTACAGGGGTATGGCGCCACATTCTGGTATTATACGAGCACTGTACAGGGGTATGGCACCACATTGTGGTATTATACGAGCACTGTACAGGGGTATGGCACCACATTACGGTATTATACGAGCACTGTACAGGGGTATGACACCACATTGTGGTATTATACGAGTACTGTACAGGGGTATGGCGCCACATTGTGGTATTATACGAGTACTGTACAGGGGTATGGCGCCACATTGTGGTATTATACGAGTACTGTACAGGGGTATGGCACCACATTGTGGTATTATACGAGTACTGTACAGGGGTATGGCACCACATTGTGGTATTATACGAGCACTGTACAGGGGTATGGCGCCACATTACGGTATTATACGAGTACTGTACAGGGGTATGGCACCACATTACGGTATTATACGAGTACTGTACAGGGGTATGGCGCCACATTCTGGTATTATACGAGCACTGTACAGGGGTATGGCACCACATTACGGTATTATACGAGTACTGTACAGGGGTATGGCACCACATTACAGTATTATACGAGCACTGTACAGGGGTATGGCACCACATTACGGTATTATACGAGCACTGTACAGGGGTATGGCGCCACATTACGGTATTATGCGAGCACTGTACAGGGGTATGGCGCCACATTACAGTATTATACGAGCACTGTACAGGGGTATGGCGCCACATTACAGTATTATACGAGCACTGTACAGGAGTATGGCGCCACATTACGGTATTATACGAGTACTGTACAGGGGTATGGCACCACATTGTGGTATTATACGAGCACTGTACAGGGGTATGGCACCACATTGTGGTATTATACGAGCACTGTACAGGGGTATGGCACCACATTACAGTATTATACGAGTACTGTACAGGGGTATGGCACCACATTACAGTATTTATACGAGTACTATACAGGAGTATGGCACCACATTGCGGTATTATACGAGCACTGTACAGGGGTATGGCACCACATTGCGGTATTATACGAGCACTGTACAGGGGTATGGCACCACATTACAGTATTATACGAGTACTGTACAGGGGTATGGCACCACATTACGGTATTATACGAGTACTGTACAGGGGTATGGCACCACATTCTGGTATTATACGAGTACTGTACAGGGGTATGGCACCACATTGTGGTATTATATGAGCACTGTAAAGGGGTATGGCACCACATTACAGTATTATACGAGTACTGTACAGGGGTATGGCACCACATTACGGTATTATACGAGCACTGTACAGGGGTATGGCACCACATTACGGTATTATACGAGCACTGTACAGGGGTATGGCACCACATTACAGTATTATACGAGCACTGTACAGGGGTATGGCACCACATTGCGGTATTATACGAGCACTGTACAGGGGTATGGCACCACATTACGGTATTATACGAGCACTGTACAGGGGTATGGCACCACATTACGGTATTATACGAGCACTGTACAGGGGTATGGCACCACATTGTGGTATTATACGAGTACTGTACAGGGGTATGGCACCACATTGTGGTATTATACGAGCACTGTACAGGGGTATGGCGCCACATTACAGTATTATACGAGCACTGTACAGGGGTATGGCACCACATTACGGTATTATACGAGCACTGTACAGGGGTATGGCACCACATTGTGGTATTATACGAGTACTGTACAGGGGTATGGCACCACATTGTGGTATTATACGAGTACTGTACAGGGGTATGGCGCCACATTACGGTATTATACGAGCACTGTACAGGGGTATGGCGCCACATTCTGGTATTATACGAGTACTGTACAGGGGTATGGCACCACATTGTGGTATTATACGAGCACTGTACAGGGGTATGGCACCACATTGTGGTATTATACGAGTACTGTACAGGGGTATGGCGCCACATTACGGTATTATACGAGCACTGTACAGGGGTATGGCGCCACATTCTGGTATTATACGAGCACTATACAGGAGTATGGCACCACATTGTGGTATTATACGAGCACTGTACAGGGGTATGGCACCACATTGTGGTATTATACGAGTACTGTACAGGGGTATGGCGCCACATTACGGTATTATACGAGTACTGTACAGGGGTATGGCACCACATTGTGGTATTATACGAGTACTGTACAGGGGTATGGCGCCACATTGTGGTATTATACGAGTACTGTACAGGGGTATGGCGCCACATTGTGGTATTATACGAGTACTGTACAGGGGTATGGCACCACATTGTGGTATTATACGAGTACTGTACAGGGGTATGGCACCACATTGTGGTATTATACGAGCACTGTACAGGGGTATGGCGCCACATTACGGTATTATACGAGTACTGTACAGGGGTATGGCACCACATTACGGTATTATACGAGTACTGTACAGGGGTATGGCGCCACATTCTGGTATTATACGAGCACTGTACAGGGGTATGGCACCACATTACGGTATTATACGAGTACTGTACAGGGGTATGGCACCACATTACAGTATTATACGAGCACTGTACAGGGGTATGGCACCACATTACGGTATTATACGAGCACTGTACAGGGGTATGGCGCCACATTACGGTATTATGCGAGCACTGTACAGGGGTATGGCGCCACATTACAGTATTATACGAGCACTGTACAGGGGTATGGCGCCACATTACAGTATTATACGAGCACTGTACAGGAGTATGGCGCCACATTACGGTATTATACGAGTACTGTACAGGGGTATGGCACCACATTGTGGTATTATACGAGCACTGTACAGGGGTATGGCACCACATTGTGGTATTATACGAGCACTGTACAGGGGTATGGCACCACATTGTGGTATTATACGAGCACTGTACAGGGGTATGGCACCACATTGCGGTATTATACGAGCACTGTACAGGGGTATGGCACCACATTACAGTATTATACGAGTACTGTACAGGGGTATGGCACCACATTACGGTATTTATACGAGTACTATACAGGAGTATGGCACCACATTGCGGTATTATACGAGCACTGTACAGGGGTATGGCACCACATTGCGGTATTATACGAGCACTGTACAGGGGTATGGCACCACATTACGGTATTATACGAGCACTGTACAGGGGTATGGCACCACATTACAGTATTATACGAGCACTGTACAGGGGTATGGCACCACATTGCGGTATTATACGAGCACTGTACAGGGGTATGGCACCACATTACGGTATTATACGAGCACTGTACAGGGGTATGGCACCACATTACGGTATTATACGAGCACTGTACAGGGGTATGGCACCACATTACAGTATTATACGAGCACTGTACAGGGGTATGGCACCACATTACAGTATTATACGAGCACTGTACAGGGGTATGGCACCACATTACGGTATTATACGAGCACTGTACAGGGGTATGGCACCACATTGCGGTATTATACGAGCACTGTACAGGGGTATGGCACCACATTGCGGTATTATACGAGCACTGTACAGGGGTATGGCACCACATTACGGTATTATACGAGCACTGTACAGGGGTATGGCACCACATTGCGGTATTATACGAGCACTGTACAGGAGTATGGCACCACATTGTGGTATTATACGAGCACTGTACAGGGGTATGGCACCACATTACAGTATTATACGAGCACTGTACAGGGGTATGGCACCACATTACGGTATTATACGAGTACTGTACAGGGGTATGGCACCACATTGTGGTATTATACGAGCACTGTACAGGGGTATGGCGCCACATTACGGTATTATACGAGCACTGTACAGGGGTATGGCACCACATTGTGGTATTATACGAGCACTGTACAGGGGTATGGCACCACATTGCAGTATTATACGAGTACTGTACAGGAGTATGGCACCACATTACGGTATTATACGAGCACTGTACAGGGGTATGGCACCACATTACGGTATTATACGAGCACTGTACAGGGGTATGGCACCACATTGTGGTATTATACGAGCACTGTACAGGGGTATGGCACCACATTACAGTATTATACGAGCACTGTACAGGGGTATGGCGCCACATTACAGTATTATACGAGCACTATACAGGGGTATGGCGCCACATTACGGTATTATACGAGTACTGTACAGGGGTATGGCGCCACATTACGGTATTATACGAGCACTATACAGGGGTATGGCACCACATTACGGTATTATACGAGTACTGTACAGGGGTATGGCGCCACATTACGGTATTATACGAGCACTATACAGGGGTATGGCACCACATTACGGTATTATACGAGTACTGTACAGGGGTATGGCGCCACATTACGGTATTATACGAGTACTGTACAGGG
Organism: Leptodactylus fuscus; assembly: GCF_031893055.1. NCBI lineage: Eukaryota > Metazoa > Chordata > Amphibia > Anura > Leptodactylidae > Leptodactylus > Leptodactylus fuscus. The sequence goes on from NC_134267.1 coordinate 242,986,472, forward strand.
GTATGGCACCACATTACAGTATTATATGAGCACTGTACAGGGGTATGGCGCCACATTACGGTATTATACGAGTACTGTACAGGGGTATGGCGCCACATTACGGTATTATACGAGCACTATACAGGGGTATGGCACCACATTACGGTATTATACGAGTACTGTACAGGGGTATGGCGCCACATTACGGTATTATACGAGCACTGTACAGGGGTATGGCGCCACATTCTGGTATTATACGAGCACTGTACAGGGGTATGGCGCCACATTACGGTATTATACGAGCACTATACAGGGGTATGGCACCACATTACAGTATTATATGAGCACTGTACAGGGGTATAGCACTATATGGCGGTATTACACACACTAATGTCCCTCGTGTTCCTTATATAATAGACATATTGCTATAGTATAATGCCTGGCAGTCTATACATATGCAGTTTACGTCACTTTGACGTCACTTATGTATGAATATGACGTCACAAATACAAGGGGCGGAGCTCTATCGCGATACACTGAGGCTGCTGAAGGGATGTGAGGAGAGGGTGTGGCCTCAGCGACCAATCACATGGCAGCACTGCCGGTTGCTACGGTGGTTGCCATGGCAGTTGCTCCCGTGGTGTGGAGACGTCAGGAGAGCCGCCATTACTGGAGAAGCCTCCGGGCACCGGGACACAGACACCGCCGTACCCGAGGGGGGAAGAACTACAACTCCCGGCATACACCGCCACACCACCGGAAGTCAGCGCCCAGCAGCCGGAAGTGACGAGACGCTTATTCCGGCCGGAAACACATGAGGGAGCCGAGCCGAGGAATTCAGCACACCGGAAATACCGAGAGCGGCGCCGGAAGTACCGGTCGAGGGCGGAGCCATGCCGAGGAGGAAGCAGTCCAACCCCCAGCCGGTGAAATGTGAGGACGCCTGCGGGTGTCTGTGTATGAATGTGTGAGCCCGGGCCCCCCTGTGTACCCCGAGAGTGAGACGTATACACCCGAGTACCCCGAGACTGACCCATATACACCCGAGTACCCCGAGACTGACCCGTATACACCCGAGTACCCCGAGACTGACCCGTATACACCCGAGTACCCCGAGACTGACCCGTATACACCCGAGTACCCCGAGACTGACCCGTATACACCCGAGTACCCCGAGACTGACCCGTATACACCCGAGTACCCCGAGACTGACCCGTATACACCCGAGTACCCCGAGACTGACCCGTATACACCCGAGTACCCCGAGAATGACCCGTATACACCCGAGTATCCCGAGAATGACCCGTATACACCCGAGTACCCCGAGAATGACCCGTATACACCCGAGTACCCCGAGAATGACACGTATACACCCAAGTACCCCGAGACTGACCCGTATACACCCGAGTACCCCGAGAATGACCCGTATACACCTGAGTACCCCGAGACTGACCCGAGTACCCCGAGAGTGAGACGTATACACCCGAGTACCCCGAGAATGACCCGTATACATCCGAGTACCCCGAGACTGACCCGAGTACCCCGAGAATGACCCGTATACACCCGAGTACCCCCAGAATGACACGTATACACCCGAGTACCCCGAGAGTGACACGTATACACCCGAGTACCCCGAGAGTGACCCGTATACACCCGAGTACCCCGAGAGTGAGACGTATAAACCCGAGTACCCCGAGAATGACCCGTATACACCCGAGTACCCCGAGAGTGACCCGTATACACCCGAGTACCCCGAGAATGACCCGTATACACCCGAGTACCCCGAGACTGACCCGTATACACCCGAGTACCCCGAGACTGACCCGTATACACCCGAGTACCCCGAGACTGACACGTATACACCCGAGTCCCCCCAGAATGAGACGTATACACCCGAGTACCCCGAGACTGACCCGTATACACCCGAGTACCCCGAGAGTGACCCGTATACACCCGAGTACCCCGAGAGTGACCCGTATACACCCGAGTACCCCGAGAATGACACGTATACACCCGAGTACCCCGAGAGTGACCCGTATACACCCGAGTACCCCGAGACTGACCCGTATACACCCGAGTACCCCGAGACTGACACGTATACACCCGAGTACCCCGAGACTGACACGTATACACCCGAGTACCCCGAGACTGACCCGTATACACCCGAGTACCCCTACAATGACCCGTATACACCCGAGTACCCCGAGAATGACCCGTATACACCCGAGTATCCCGAGAATGACCCGTATACACCCGAGTACCCCGAGAATGACCCGTATACACCCGAGTACCCCGAGAATGACACGTATACACCCAAGTACCCCGAGACTGACCCGTATACACCCGAGTACCCCGAGAATGACCCGTATACACCTGAGTACCCCGAGACTGACCCGAGTACCCCGAGAGTGAGACGTATACACCCGAGTACCCCGAGAATGACCCGTATACATCCGAGTACCCCGAGACTGACCCGAGTACCCCGAGAATGACCCGTATACACCCGAGTACCCCCAGAATGACACGTATACACCCGAGTACCCCGAGAGTGACACGTATACACCCGAGTACCCCGAGAGTGACCCGTATACACCCGAGTACCCCGAGAGTGAGACGTATAAACCCGAGTACCCCGAGAATGACCCGTATACACCCGAGTACCCCGAGAGTGACCCGTATACACCCGAGTACCCCGAGAATGACCCGTATACACCCGAGTACCCCGAGACTGACCCGTATACACCCGAGTACCCCGAGACTGACACGTATACACCCGAGTCCCCCCAGAATGAGACGTATACACCCGAGTACCCCGAGACTGACCCGTATACACCCGAGTACCCCGAGAGTGACCCGTATACACCCGAGTACCCCGAGAGTGACCCGTATACACCCGAGTACCCCGAGAATGACACGTATACACCCGAGTACCCCGAGAGTGACCCGTATACACCCGAGTACCCCGAGACTGACCCGTATACACCCGAGTACCCCGAGACTGACACGTATACACCCGAGTACCCCGAGACTGACACGTATACACCCGAGTACCCCGAGACTGACCCGTATACACCCGAGTACCCCTACAATGACCCGTATACACCCGAGTACCCCGAGAATGACCCGTATACACCCGAGTATCCCGAGAATGACCCGTATACACCCGAGTACCCCGAGAATGACCCGTATACACCCGAGTACCCCGAGAATGACACGTATACACCCAAGTACCCCGAGACTGACCCGTATACACCCGAGTACCCCGAGAATGACCCGTATACACCTGAGTACCCCGAGACTGACCCGAGTACCCCGAGAGTGAGACGTATACACCCGAGTACCCCGAGAATGACCCGTATACATCCGAGTACCCCGAGACTGACCCGAGTACCCCGAGAATGACCCGTATACACCCGAGTACCCCCAGAATGACACGTATACACCCGAGTACCCCGAGAGTGACACGTATACACCCGAGTACCCCGAGAGTGACCCGTATACACCCGAGTACCCCGAGAGTGAGACGTATAAACCCGAGTACCCCGAGAATGACCCGTATACACCCGAGTACCCCGAGAGTGACCCGTATACACCCGAGTACCCCGAGAATGACCCGTATACACCCGAGTACCCCGAGACTGACCCGTATACACCCGAGTACCCCGAGAATGACCCGTATACACCCGAGTACCCCGAGAATGACCCGTATACACCCGAGTACCCCCAGAATGACACGTATACACCCGAGTACCCCCAGAATGACACGTATACACCCGAGTACCCCCAGAATGACACGTATACACCCGAGTACCCCGAGAATGAGACGTATACACCCGAGTTCCCCGAGACTGACCCGTATACACCCGAGTACCCCCAGAGTGACCCGTATACACCCGAGTACCCCGAGAATGACCCGTATACACCCGAGTACCCCGAGAATGACCCGTATACACCCGAGTACCCCGAGAATGAGACGTATACACCCGAGTACCCCCAGAGTGACCCGTATACACCCGAGTACCCCGAGACTGACCCGTATACACCCGAGTACCCCGAGAATGAGACGTATACACCCGAGTACCCCGAGAATGACCCGTATACACCCGAGTACCCCGAGACTGACCCGTATACACCCGAGTACCCCGAGACTGACCCGTATACACCCGAGTACCCCGAGAATGAGACGTATACACCCGAGTACCCCGAGACTGACCCGTATACACCCGAGTACCCCGAGAATGAGACGTATACACCCGAGTACCCCCAGAGTGACCCGTATACGCCCGAGTACCCCGAGACTGACCCATATTCACCCGAGTACCCCGAGAATGAGACGTATACACCCGAGTACCCCGAGAGTGACCCGTATACACCCGAGTACCCCGAGACTGAACCGTATACACCCGAGTACCCCGAGACTGAACCGTATACACCCGAGTACCCCGAGACTGACCCGTATACACCCGAGTACCCCGAGAATGACCCGTATACACCCGAGTACCCCGAGACTGACCCGTATACACCCGAGTACCCCGAGAATGACCCGTATAGACCCGAGTACCCCGAGAATGAGACGTATACACCCGAGTACCCCCAGAGTGACCCGTATACACCCGAGTACCCCGAGACTGACCCGTATACACCCGAGTACCCCGAGAATGAGACGTATACACCCGAGTACCCCGAGAGTGACCCGTATACACCCGAGTACCCCGAGACTGACCCGTATACTCCCGAGTACCCCGAGAATGAGACGTATACACCCGAGTACCCCGAGACTGACCCGTATACACCCGAGTACCCCGAGAATGAGACGTATACACCCGAGTACCCCCAGAGTGACCCGTATACGCCCGAGTACCCCGAGACTGACCCGTATTCACCCGAGTACCCCGAGAATGAGACGTATACACCCGAGTACCCCGAGAGTGACCCGTATACACCCGAGTACCCCGAGACTGAACCGTATACACCCGAGTACCCCGAGACTGAACCGTATACACCCGAGTACCCCGAGACTTACCCGTATACACCCGAGTACCCCGAGACTGACCCGTATACACCCGAGTACCCCGAGACTGAACCGTATACACCCGAGTACCCCCAGAATGACCCGTATACACCCGAGTACCCCCAGAATGACACGTATACACCCGAGTACCCCGAGACTGACCCGTATACACCCGAGTACCCCGAGAATGAGACGTATACCCCCGAGTACCCCGAGACTGACCCGTATACACCCGAGTACCCCGAGAATGACCCGTATACACCCGAGTACCCCGAGAATGACCCGTATACACCCGAGTACCCCGAGAGTGACCCGTATACACCCGAGTACCCCGAGAATGACCCGTATACACCCGAGTACCCCGAGACTGACCCGTATACACCCGAGTACCCCGAGAATGAGACGTATACACCCGAGTACCCCGAGAGTGACCCGTATACACCCGAGTACCCCGAGACTGAACCGTATACACCCGAGTACCCCGAGACTGAACCGTATACACCCGAGTACCCCGAGACTGACACGTATACACCCGAGTACCCCGAGAATGAGACGTATACACCCGAGTACCCCGAGAATGACACGTATACACCCGAGTACCCCGAGAATGACATGTATACACCTGAGTACCCCCAGAATGAGACGTATACACCCGAGTACCCCCAGAATGAGACGTATACACCCGAGTACCCCCAGAATGAGACGTATACACCCGAGTACCCCCAGAATGAGACGTATACACCCGAGTACCCCCAGAATGACACGTATACACCCGAGTACCCTGAGAATGACCCGTATACACCCGAGTACCCCGAGAATGACCCGTATACACCCGAGTATCCCGAGAATGACCCGTATACACTCGAGTACCCCGAGAATGACCCGTATACACCCGAGTACCCCGAGAGTGACCCGTATACACCCGAGTACCCCGAGAGTGACCCGTATACACCCGAGTACCCCGAGAATGACACGTATACACCCGAGTACCCCCAGAATGACACGTATACACCCGAGTACCCCGAGAATGACCCGTATACACCCGAGTACCCCGAGAATGACCCGTATACACCCGAGTACCCCGAGAATGACCCGTATACACCCGAGTACCCCCAGAATGACACGTATACACCCGAGTACCCCCAGAATGACACGTATACACCCGAGTACCCCGAGAATGACACGTATACACCCGAGTACCCCGAGAATGACACGTATACACCCGAGTACCCCCAGAATGACACGTATACACCCGAGTACCCCGAGAATGACCCGTATACACCCGAGTACCCCGAGAATGACACGTATACACCCGAGTACCCCGAGAATGACACGTATACACCCGAGTACCCCGAGAATGACACGTATACACCCGAGTACCCCGAGAATGACACGTATACACCCGAGTACCCCGAGAATGAGACGTATACACCCGAGTACCCCCAGAATGACCCGTATACACCCGAGTTCCCCGAGACTGACACGTATACACCCGAGTACCCCGAGACTGACCCGTATACACCCGAGTACCCCGAGACTGACACGTATACACCCGAGTACCTCCAGAATGACCCGTATACACCCGAGTACCCCGAGAGTGACCCATATACACCCGAGTACCCCGAGACTGACACGTATACACCCGAGTACCCCCAGAATGACCCGTATACACCCGAGTACCCCGAGAGTGACCCGTATACACCCGAGTACCCCGAGACTGACACGTATACACCCGAGTACCCCCAGAATGACCCGTATACACCCGAGTACCCCGAGACTGACACGTATACACCCGAGTACCCCCAGAATGACCCGTATACACCCGAGTACCCCGAGAATGACCCGAGTACCCCGAGAGTGACCCGTATACACCCGAGTACCCCGAGACTGACACGTATACACCCGAGTACCCCCAGAATGACCCGTATACACCCGAGTACCCCGAGAGTGACCCGTATACACCCGAGTACCCCGAGACTGACACGTATACACCCGAGTACCCCCAGAATGACCCGTATACACCCGAGTACCCCGAGAGTGATCCGTATACACCCGAGTACCCCGAGAATAACACTTATACACCCGAGTACCCCCAGAATGACACGTATACACCCGAGTACCCCCAGAATGACCCGTATACACCCGAGTACCCCGAGACTGACCCGTATACACCCGAGTACCCCCAGAATGACCCGTATACACCCGAGTACCCCGAGACTGACCCGTATACACCCGAGTACCCCGAGAAAGAGAAATATACACCCGAGTACCCCCAGAATGACCCGTATACACCCGAGTACCCCGAGACTGACCCGTATACACCCGAGTACCCCGAGACTGACCCGTATACACCCGAGTACCCCGAGAATGACCCGTATACACCTGAGTACCCCGAGACTGACCCGAGTACCCCGAGAGTGACCCGTATACACCCGAGTACCCCGAGAATAACACGTATACACCCGAGTACCCCCAGAATGACACGTATACACCCGAGTACCCCCAGAATGACACGTATACACCCGAGTACCCCGAGACTGACCCGTATACACCCGAGTACCCCGAGACTGACCCGTATACACCCGAGTACCCCGAGAGTGACACGTATACACCCGAGTACCCCGAGAATGAGACATATACACTCGAGTACCCCCAGAATGACACGTATACACCCGAGTACCCCGAGAATGAGACGTATACACCCGAGTACCCCCAGAATGACACGTATACACCCGAGTACCCCGAGACTGACACGTATACACCCGAGTACCCCCAGAATGACACGTATACACCCGAGTACCCCGAGAGTGACCCGTATACACCCGAGTACCCCTAGAATGACCCGTATACACCCGAGTACCCCGAGAATGACCCGTATACACCCGAGTACCCCGAGACTGACACGTATACACCCGAGTACCCCGAGAATGAGACGTATACACCCGAGTACCCCGAGAATGAGACGTATACACCCGAGTACCCCCAGAATGACACGTATACACCCGAGTACCCCCAGAATGACACGTATACACCCGAGTACCCCCGGAATGACACGTATACACCCGAGTACCCCCAGAATGACACGTATACCCCCGAGTACCCCGAGAATGACACGTATACACCTGAGTACCCCCAGAATGACACGTATACACCCGAGTACCCCGAGACTGACCCGTATACACCCGAGTACCCCCAGAATGACACGTATACACCCGAGTACCCCCAGAATGACACGTATACACCCGAGTACCCCGAGAATGACCCGTATACACCCGAGTACCCTGAGAATGACACGTATACACCCGAGTACCCCCAGAATGACACGTATACACCCGAGTACCCCGAGAATGACACGTATACACCCGAGTACCCCGAGAATGACACGTATACACCCGAGTACCCCGAGAATGAGACGTATACACCCGAGTACCCCCAGAATGAGACGTATACACCCGAGTACCCCCAGAATGACACGTATACACCCGAGTACCCCGAGAATGACACGTATACACCTGATTAACCCCAGAATGACACGTATACACCCGAGTACCCCCAGAATGAGACGTATACACCCGAGTACCCCCAGAATGACACGTATACACCCGAGCACCCCCAGAATGACACGTATACACCCGAGTACCCCGAGAGTGACACGTATACACCCGAGTACCCCGAGAATGACACGTATACACCCGAGTACCCCCAGAATGACACGTATACACCCGAGTACCCCCAGAATGACACGTATACACCCGAGTACCCCCAGAATGACACGTATACACCCGAGTACCCCCAGAATGACACGTATACACCCGAGTACCCCCAGAATGACACGTATACACCCGAGTACCCCCAGAATGACACGTATACACCCGAGTACCCCCAGAATGACACGTATACACCCGAGTACCCCGAGAATGACATGTATACACCCGAGTACCCCCAGAATGACACCTATACACCCGAGTACCCCCAGAATGACACGTATACACCCGAGTACCCCGAGAGTGACACGTATACACCCGAGTACCCCCAGAATGACACGTATACACCCGAGTACCCCCAGAATGACACGTATACACCTGAGTACCCCCAGAATGACACGTATACACCCGAGTACCCCGAGAATGACACGTATACACCCGAGTACCCCCAGAATGACACGTATACACCCGAGTACCCCGAGAATGACACGTATACACCCGAGTACCCCCAGAATGACACGTATACACCCGAGTACCCCCAGAATGACACGTATACACCCGAGTACCCCCAGAATGACACGTATACACCCGAGTACCCCCAGAATGACACGTATACACCCGAGTACCCCCAGAATGACACGTATACACCCGAGTACCCCCAGAATGACACGTATACACCCGAGTACCCCCAGAATGACACGTATACACCCGAGTACCCCCAGAATGACACGTATACACCCGAGTACCCCCAGAATGACACGTATACACCCGTGTACCCCGAGAATGACACGTATGCACCCGAGTACCCTCAGAATGATACGTATGCACCCGAGTACCCCCAGAATGACACGTATACACCCGAGTACCCCGAGAATGACACGTATACACCCGAGTACCCCGAGAATGACACGTATACACCCGAGTACCCCGAGAATGACACGTATACACCCGAGTACCCTGAGAATTACATGTATATGTCAAGGTATGACAAGATTTACTCATATACAGTCAGTCAGAGAATTACATGTATACACCACTGTACCCCGAGAATTATATATCTAACCTGTTTACATGCAATAGGTATATAGCCTACCTGTACACAGCCCAAGTACCCCGGGAATTACCATGTTTCTCCAAAAATACGCCTTAGTGTGATCTTTCAGGATTTTTGGAGTGTGCTGGAGATATAAACCCCAGATATAAAACTATATGTGCAGAGAGATATACATGTAAGAGTAATAAGTAGAATACAGCAGGACCGATACAGGAGACCCTTCATCAAGGAAAGCAGACACCCCGAAAGAAAGCAAGCACCCACAGACCTGGAGAATGACATGTATGCAAGCCATGTTCTACTGTATACACCACATGTCCTGCTCATGTGTCCCGATACTTATGCACCCCTTGTCCTGCTTGTGTACTGTGTTGTATCTGTACCCCATGTCCTGCTCATGTGTACCCAATGTCTATACTCCATGTCTTGCCGAATCCCTGCTGACCTGCCTTCCCATTGGTATGAGTGAGGCCTGTGCTTTATATATGTCTGCCATGAGCAATGTCGGGACAGATGGTAATGGGCTCTCTCTGTGTCAGGGGGAAGTGAGGAGCCTCTGGATGCCGGCAGTCTGGTCCTGGAGTCCGATCTCTTACTTGTGGATGATCTGGAGCTCTCAGACAGCAGTGAGCAGCTCCTGTCCCTCTCCAAGGAGGCTGAAGGTGAGTGACGTCTGGTCCAGAGCTTAGTGTCTACAGGTGTTGGAGCTAACTAGAGATGACTATGCTGTCCTTGGGGAGATAGACAGTGCAACCTTCGAAGAGAGCTGACCATAGGCTGGCAGCCATGGAGAAAGCTGAGAGTGCTGCTTATGGACGGAGGGCCTACACTGCTGACCATACGAGTTCTACGCCCTGTGATGATCTTACATGTTCCTATGTCCATTTTTTGTCTGCTATCCTGTGTTCTGTGTCCCTACAGATTCGATGGTTGGCAAGATGGAGATTCCATGTTATTCCTTGAGTGAAGATGAATATTCAGGATATCGGCCTCTCAGTGCGGACAGTGATCCTGAGGAGGTGGCGATGGCGTCCACACCTTCTCCATGTGAACAGTGTGACCCCCATAGCCGTTGCGTGTTCCTCGCTCACCAGTGTTTACCCTGTTTGTCGTCATCCTCTGTGGATGAAGATCCAGCGACTCTCCAGGTCAATCATCCATCTCTGAGCGCAGAGACACAGAAGGATAGACTGCTCTTTTCTTGTCGTCTGTGCCCGTTCTCCACTCATTACTCCAGTCACCTCAAGCGTCATATGAAGACTCACAATGGCGAGAAGCCTTTCCGGTGTCCTCATTGCCTTTACGCCTCTGCACAGTTAGTTAACCTGAAGCGCCATTTACGGACGCACACGGGTGAGAAGCCCTTCCGCTGTGATCACTGCACCTTCTCCTGCAGTAGTCCAGGCAACCTGAAGAGGCATCAGCGGGTCCATACCCAAGAGAAACCCTACATCTGCAATCTGTGCACTTACCGCTGCAACCAGAGCCGCAATCTCAAACGCCATCTTCTAGCACATCGACGGAGAGGACTCGAAAGGCAACACCAGGGTGTAAAGAAAGAGGAAGACGAAGGAGATGGAGAAGAGGATGGGGATGAGAAAGGTCGTGGAAGCAGTGCACCCAATGGTCAGTTTGTAGACTCGCTCCTGTAGGAATGAGTTAATCAGTCATCTTTTCTGCTTATAGTCTTGTGATAGGAGCTTAGAATACCAGTATAACCAGATGAGAGGTCCTTAGAGCAGACGATGGATGGAGGCGATGGTGAGATGACCTGTACCATGGTGGTAGGAGCTTATAATACCAGTATAACCAGATGAGAGGTCCTTAGAGCAGACGATGGATTGAGGTGATGGTGAGATGACCTGTACTATGGTGGTAGGAGCTTATAATACCAGTATAACCAGATGAGAGGTCCTTAGAGCAGATGATGGCGGTGATGAGATGACCTGTACCATGGTGGTAGGAGCTTGTAATACCAGTATAACCAGATGAGAGGTCCTTAGAGCAGACGATGGATGGAGGTGATGGTGAGATGACCTGTACCATGGTGGTAGGAGCTTATAATACCAGTATTACCAGATGAGAGGTCCTCAGAGCAGACGATGGATGGAGGTGATGGTGAGATGACCTGTACCATGGTGGTAGGAGCTTATAATACCAGTATAACCAGATGAGAGTTCCTTAGAGCAGACGATGGATGGAGGCGATGGTGAGATGACCTGTACCATGGTGGTAGGAGCTTATAATACCAGTATAACCAGATGAGAGGTCCTTATAGCAGACGATGGATTGAGGTGATGGTGAGATGACCTGTACTATGGTGGTAGGAGCTTATAATACCAGTATAACCAGATGAGAGGTCCTTAGAGCAGATGATGGCGGTGATGAGATGACCTGTACCATGGTGGTAGGAGCTTGTAATACCAGTATAACCAGATGAGAGGTCCTTAGAGCAGACGATGGATGGAGGTGATGGTGAGATGACCTGTACCATGGTGGTAGGAGTTTATAATACCAGCATAACCTGATGAGAGGTCCTTAGAGCAGACGATGGATGGAGGTGATGGTGAGATGACCTGTACCATGGTGGTAGGAGCTTGTAATACCAGTATTACCAGATGAGAGGTCCTCAGAGCAGACGATGGATGGAGGTGATGGTGAGATGACCTGTACCATTGTGGTAGGAGCTTATAATACCAGTATAACCAGATGAGAGGTCCTTAGAGCAGACGATGGATGGAGGTGATGGTGAGATGACCTGTACCATTGTGGTAGGAGCTTATAATACCAGTATAACCAGATGAGAGGTCCTTAGAGCAGACGATGGGATGGAGGTGATGGTGAGATGACCTGTACCATTGTGGTAGGAGCTTATAATACCAGTATAACCAGATGAGAGGTCCTTAGAGCAGACGATGGATGGAGGTGATGGTGAGATGACCTGTACCATGATGGTAGGAGTTTATAATACCAGTATAACCAGATGAGAGGTCCTTAGAGCAGACGATGGATGGAGGTGATGGTGAGATGACCTGTACCATTGTGGTAGGAGCTTATAATACCAGTATAACCAGATGAGAGGTCCTTAGAGCAGACGATGGAGGTGATGGTGAGATGACCTGTACCATTGTGGTAGGAGCTTATAATACCAGTATTACCAGATGAGAGGTCCTCAGAGCAGACGATGGATGGAGGTGATGGTGAGATGACCTGTACCATTGTGGTAGGAGCTTATAATACCAGTATAACCAGATGAGAGGTCCTTAGAGCAGACGATGGATGGAGGTGATGGTGAGATGACCTGTACCATTGTGGTAGGAGCTTATAATACCAGTATAACCAGATGAGAGGTCCTTAGAGCAGACGATGGATGGAGGTGATGGTGAGATGACCTGTACCATGATGGTAGGAGTTTATAATACCAGTATAACCAGATGAGAGGTCCTTAGAGCAGACGATGGATGGAGGTGATGGTGAGATGACCTGTACCATGGTGGTAGGAGCTTGTAATACCAGTATAACCAGATGAGAGGTCCTTAGAGCAGACGATGGATGGAGGTGATGGTGAGATGACCTGTACCATGGTGGTAGGAGTTTATAATACCAGTATAACCAGATGAGAGGTCCTTAGAGCAGATGATGGCGGTGATGAGATGACCTGTACCATGGTGGTAGGAGCTTGTAATACCAGTATAACCAGATGAGAGGTCCTCAGAGCAGACGATGGATGGAGGTGATGGTGAGATGACCTGTACCATTGTGGTAGGAGTTTATAATACCAGTATAACCAGATGAGAGGTCCTTAGAGCAGATGATGGCGGTGATGAGATGACCTGTACCATGGTGGTAGGAGCTTATAATACCAGTATAACCAGATGAGAGGTCCTTATAGCAGACGATGGAGGTGATGGTGAGATGACCTGTACCATGGTGGTAGGAGCTTATAATACCAGTATGACCAGATGAGAGGTCCTCAGAGCAGGTCATAGGTCTGGTTAAACCTAAAAGCGTCCAGTGCACTTACCTGATGGCCATTCTTTTATTTCCTTTGTATCAAATACACAAATTTGAAACTAATCTGTGGATGTTTCCCTGGATCAGGTAGAGGGAGAAAATGTTAAAAACTCTAATATTAAGGAAAAAATTCTTAAATTACTTTGTGATTTGCAGTTCTAAAACGAAACTTGGGAAAATACAGATCAACCCGTAGTTATCAAGGAACGCTAAGCTGGTCGACCTGGTGGTCCTGGCTAACCAAACAAAAACACCTCCCCGACATAAACCAATACTAACCCCAAAACAGGAGAGGCCTGCTTGCCGTGTGTGCCCTCATCTAACCATTGTTCTTAACGCTTCTTAACAGCTAGGTCAGATGAAGGAAAATTTGTCGAAATGACCACCCTACTTCTCTCAGTCCAATGATGTGCCCCCTGTTAAAGTCTGCTAACTGCAAAATGTCTTCCGGGGCATCGTAGAGGCTTGTCTAGCAGTCATCGATCTCTCATCAAGAGGTACACTACCCAAAGGTATCCCTTTTTATAGATTGGTGGAGGTAACCATTTTAGGCCTTTTGTGGCAAGACTCAGAGTTTATGAATGAAGACATCACGGCACACCAATTCAGTGTGTACAATATTAGTGTTTTCTACTTTCTTGGTATTACAGATTGAAGAAACCTCCCACTGACACCCGAACATAACGAAAGGAGTGCGGTACCACCAACGTATTCGTGGTGAAGACTCAGAGTCCAGTCAGTCCACACGTCATAATTTACAGATATTTCTGAGCCAACATTTCTGAGCCAACGGGTGTATATTCAGAAAACTGACCAGATATATGGAATTTTTCGGTGGAAATAAACAAATAGTGACCAGGTTCAATCCTTCAGTGCTGACCCATTACCTGATCGTTGAGACAGCTGAGACCAGCTGATAGTTACAGTAATTTCCTCTTTGGGATCGGTGTTATGAAGCACAAGGTTCTTCTAGTAAACATGAATCTGTTTCATATGTGAGATTTGTGGATTTGCTATGAAGTGAATACATAAGGCGGCCATTCTCTAAGTGCAGGGACTCCATAATCTGTAGACATGACTCTGTATATAGCATAGCAGTGAGATCCAGCCGGTGGCCCTCGTCACGTGGCCTACATGGAGAGGCAGATCTCGTCACATCCCATGTGTAATACTTTCTTTTTGCTGTTTTTGCAGATGTCTCAGTTGCAGTCTTGGCTCTTCCCGTGACAACCAACGACCTTGACATCTTCTTGCCAACCTGTGCTCTTCTGAATCACGCTCCCGCACCGCAACCACCTCCCACCACAGACGGTCTCCCAGAGCTGCTCTTTCCATTCACCTGTCGTTCCTGTGGTATGGTCTTGAATGAAGGCTGTCCCCAGGAGGAAGATGAGGATGATCATGTGACTGAAGGACATTACTGCCCTCGTTGTAATGCCCCTCCATCATCTGGAAGTCCCGGCAAAGGCTTCTCCTGTGTCCTCTGTTCATTTGTGACTCATTACCCGAACCATCTGTCCCGACACATGAAGACCCACAGCGGCGAGAAGCCTTACAAGTGCCAACTGTGTTCTTACGCTTCTGCTCATTATGACAACCTGAAGCGACACCAAAGGGTGCATACTGGTGAAAAACCATATAAGTGCCAGCTCTGTGACTATGCCTGTGGTAACCTTGCCAACTTGAAGAGACACGGACGTATTCATTCGGGCGACAAACCGTTTCGCTGTGGTTTGTGTAGTTATAGCTGCAACCAGAGTATGAACCTTAAGCGGCACATGCTGAGACACACGGGAGAGAAACCGTTTCGTTGCGCGCAATGCCACTACACTACAGGACACTGGGACAACTACAAGCGCCACCAGAAGACCCATGGTCACTCTGATGGCCTGAGTGACTCCCAGGCTCCCCTAAATGGCAGCATCTTTAGCAAATGCTCCTCCCTGTCTGCTGCTTCTGAAACGGCAGCGTAAACATCTCTGTCATGTGTCAGTGTCCCCGTTATGCATAGTGTGAATATGGTGTATTGCATGGCCGACTCGTGCCTGTCTCGATTAGTGCTAGACAATTCCATGTTGTGGATCACAACACTCATCCTCTGCCATGCTGGAGAAACTTATCACTTAAGGTCAATTCCCTGGTGAACGTTGGTCATGAACACACTGGTAGAGTCCAACGCACGTTTTCAAGGCTGGAGCCTATTTCAGACCTGGGATGACGTTGAGGACGTTGTAGTCGGATAGAATTGGCTCAAACACAGACATTCCCCTTGTGTTAATACATATTTATTCAGTAAATGCTCCTAATATCTTCTGGTTGTCATTGAGTGGAGGTCGGGTGATGTCCATCTCCTTGATGTGCAGATGCCATCCGTGTGTTACCCCACTACTACAACAGTTCAGTATTTAGATGTGCATTGCACCAGGGGTCGTACATTACACAGGCTTGGGGTTAATTGTCAGAATATTGGGGGTTCAGCCACTGAGTCTCTCTGCTGACAGAAGAACGGGGAACTAGGGTTGAGCCGATCTTGAGATTTCAGGATCGTTTTTAAAATCTGATTTACAATCATTTTCCAGCCGATCCCGATCATGAAATTTGCTCAATCGCCGATCGGGATCTGATCTTTTCCAATCCTGATCGCTCAACCCTAATTGAATATTATTTATACAGTGGGGTTGAGCCGATCTTGAGATTTTAGGATTGTTTTTAAAATACGATTTTCAATCATTTTCCAGCCAATCGCGATCGTGAAATTTACTCGATCGCCGATCGGGATCCGATCTTTCCCAATCGCTCAACCCTACGGGGAACTGAAAGTGCTGTTTCCTTTTATGAAGCTGGTGGAGATTGCAATCCCATGAGCCCCATAGTTATAAATGGATTGGCGGTTGTGCAATCGTACTAGCGCTACATTCAGAGGTTGGTGGCATGGTTGGACACCTAGCGATCTGACACTTATCATCTATCGACAGGATAGAGGATTTGTCCTTAATGGCACAAGCCTTTTAAGATCCGGTGAAGGATCCAGCATACAGGAGACTGGTCCAAATGCCTTTACGATTTATGTGAGCAATGTTATGTGGATGAAGTCAAGCAGTAAAGTCAATTTTATGACCTAGGGAAGGTCCCCGCATTACTGTGTGCATCTGCAGCAAACGTGCATCGATGGGAGACCCCTGACCCATGTCATTGGGGGTCACAGAGAACTGCCGGTATAGCTGGTGCCACCAGGAAAAGGACACTGTGTCGAAGAAAGTGTTGCCTACAAGCTATGATTAGGAGAGGGTGGCTGGGGGGAATGTCACTTGTTATTCATGTCTTCCTCCTTCACCAACATAGTCTTACTATTGAGCGACAGTCAGTGAAAGGGTGACCCAGGTGATCCCTTGGGGAAGTCGAGTCAAAAAGGGTGAGAACAGGGTCTTACCAGATTAGGTATTTCTCCCCACACTCACCCAACTAACTTGCCTATATTTTCCAAAAGCTGACGGCCCTCTCACTCTCTAGAATTGAAGGGCTTCATTCTTTCGGAGATTCTTCCTGCTTTCTTATTTTTTCTTGAAGCATCCCACCTTCCCCCTCTATAGCCAGGTTCACACCAGTCAGATGATCCAGGTGTTGGCCTGTCAGACACGGCAATGGCGGAGGCTTTATACAGTATATTCCTTTCTGGTTCAGCACCAAAGCTCTGATTGAAAACACGGGGTTAAAGGGGCTCTATCAGCAAAATCATGCTGATAGAGCCCCACATATGCGTGAATAGCCTTTAAAAAGGCTATTCAGGCACCGTAAATGTTATATTAAACTACCCCCCCGTTTTAAAATAAAACCCTAAAAAAGAATGTGATAAACTTACCGAACGTGCACGCTGGGCGGGCATTCAGGGTGCGCCGTCTTCTTCATCCACGCCTCTTCTTCCTCCGATGTCCTCCGGTCCCGTCCTCCTCCGGCGCTCGCGAACTGACATTGATAAAAAAAAATGGCCTGTGCACATGAGCAGTAGCCGTAGTAGAAGCCGCATGCTACTGCGCATGCGCCCAGGCCATTTTTTTTATATCAATGTCAGTTCGCGAGCGCCGGAGGAGGACGGGACCCGAGGACATCGGAGGAAGAAGAGGCGGGGATGAAGAAGACGGTGCACCGTGAACGCCCGCCCAGCGTGCACGATGCGTAAGTAGATCATATTCTTTTTTAGGGTTTTATTTTAAAATGGGGGGGGGGGTAGTGTAATATAACTTTTACGGTGCCTGAATAGCCTTTTTAAAGGCTATTCACGCATATGTGGGGCTCTATCAGCATGATTTTGCTGATAGAGCCCCTTTAATGAGTAACATATAGAACTAACCGACACTTCTATAAGATACTCCAGGAAGGAGCCCAGAAGAACGTACTTTGTAGTCATAAAATTTACTGGGTAGGGAAAATTGTGCTGCTTTGGATGCCAGGAACGGAAAATTTAAGGTGAGCAAATTTTCTATTTTGTGTACGTCTTGCAGATATATTTATGGGAATTAAGAATCAGTTTTGGTGATTGGAGCACTGGGATCTCCAAAGACTTGAAACGTCTGAAGCCGTCACAGCCAGTTGGCTTGATAAATGTTCATGGGAATGACCAAGCGACCGGTTGAAGATTTGGATCTTTCGGCCCAGGATCTTGCCTTAGGTCTAGTCAAGTAAGCTTTGAGATGTGAGGGTGAATCTAATCCCTTTGGAGATGACTAGTTAATGAGATCTTTGGTCCAGTGGTATAAGGTCGATTCATTAATTCTTTTTGTCTTGTTGGGGCCATGGAACCAGAGAAAAGGGACGGCCGATTGTCTGAACGTAGGATATTTCTTTTCATATCGAGTAGGAGGAGATCCCCTGAAGAAAAAAATAAGAAAGTGGAAGAAAACGGGCAACACAATTAACATAGGTTAAAAACAAGGAGCGAGCTTTGGCATGGTACAAAGGGCGACTATGCGAATAATTTCCAAAGGTGGCTCTCCGCAGTAATGCGCCTGGATTTCACCGATATAACTGGCTGATAGATATTATAAAAGTGTCTTGAAAGATTCCTTCGTTTGGCGTTTTCCAAGGGTTTACTTGAGAACGAGAGAGATATCTGAGAACTACATGAACTGAAGATCTCAATCTGTTACGCCCTGTCAGCGATGTGGACGGTACAGGATGTTTGGACAGCATTCATGGCTTATGGACTTTCAAGGCATTGGGTAGAAGTCCTTTGTCGTAACCTTCATGAAGAAACTGCAACGCCATAGCCATGTTATGAGAAGACTTGTGGAGTTCACACGAGGACAGCAAAATATGTCAAACCCTATTGTAGATCTTAGAAGATGTTTTATGAACGGCAAGGATGGTATCAATACATCAAATAGGCGACTTGCAATCAAGTTATCTCAGTCTACACTCAGTCTAAGGCTCGAGTGTAGAGCTTGTGGTTTCTGGTGGTACCTCCACTTTTTAGGTTTCTGAGCAATTGGAAAGAGCATCTCAAAGTAATGGCAAAAGCAAAACAATCCCTTCTGGGCCAGCAAGGAACAGCGATAACCACTGGCTTCTGTCTTGGATTTTCTTCCAATACTTTCACAATTATAGGAAATAGAGGAAACATCTAGATGAACCATCTGTGGCCCAGGGATGGTCTTTTCTGTATAGAGAACAAAATTTGTTGGTCATGGAGCTATTCCTGGTCGCCATGACATCTTCCACTGTTTGGGGTTCTTTTTCAGTGTCTGAAGATATTGTTCTGTAATATCTGAATATGGAATTTTGCCCAGAGGACCACCTCTATCGATTAGGTAAGGTGACCAGAAACTCGTGGCTACCTGAATAGTGCAAGTTCTCTGGAGGATCAGGTTCCTGACACATAGAAGGAGGTTCTAGATTCTAGTCTTCATCTGAACTGTGTTGATCAAAATCCCTGAGTAAATCAACCTGGTGAAAAGCTGGAGGTGAGATGATTTACGTCCACCGAACTGGAATAGCTATACAGTAATGTCTCCTGCGCCTCTGGAAAAATTGGAATGTGTATGTAAGCTTCCCTCAGATCGACAGCTGCCGTAGTTCTCTAATTCTAGAGTTTATACTCTTTGGATATGGGCTCGTTCACATCTGCGCCCGGGGTCTCCGTTATGCAGGTTTGGGTTTCCTTCACGAAACTGGGCAGGGGACAGAAACCTGCAGTCATGTTTCAAACTGAAAAGTTGTTCGGCCGTGAGCGTTTTATGCTCTCCGGCGAAACCGTTTTTTTTTTTTTTAACTGGACACAGAGTCGGACATGCAGGACTTTGTGTCCGGTTTAAAAAAAACAGTTTTGCCACAGAGAGCTTAAAACGCTTACTGGTGCTCACGGCCGGACACTGTCTGACAGATTTCCGGAAACCTGATAACGGAGACCCGAACGCTGGTGTGAACCCAGCGTAAGTAAACAAATTCATTGGTACAAATCCCAGTTTTCGTCGGTATGCAAATGAGTTCTCTTGCAGCACTGGGGGCGGTCCTCAGCGCTCAAACAGCACTGGAGGCGTCCTCAATGCTGCGAGAGAACTCTCCAGCACCGCCTCCATCTTCTTCAGGAACGTCCTCTTCACGCGTCTTCGTCCGGTGCAGGCGGTCAAACTTGTAGGCCTCGGGCCGAGCCATCTGCGCATGCCTACAGGCCACAAGAAAATGGCCGCTTATTTATTGTATGATAGGATAGGATCCCTTTAAAGAAGGTTGTTTCTAGCTTTTGAAACATTTTTGTGCCTCTGAAATTGTGCTGCAGCTGCGATATTCTTGTATTTTTTGGAGGTAGTAGGGAAGGAAATGTCTTTGTTTTCTTGAGTGTTGGTTTTAGCTTGGAAAAATCGATAGTAGGGCAAACGACGAAAATTATTTTCCACATGGGCGTGGTATCATGGGCGGGTAGGAGATGGCATCTGTCAGAAAGAAGCCTATGTAGCCAAGGAATAAAACTACTAAAGAAGGAACTAATGCTACCCCAGCAAAAACTCCTATAGTGTGCAACGAGTCCGCTACCCGGCCAAGCACGAGAATACCTCAACCAGACCAGACTTAAATAATGTCGGGATCTTGCAATGCTGACAAGAGCTTGCACCGTGACTACTCACCGAGGGAGGAAAGATCCAGCGCACTCACCAAATCCATACTTACTCAAGAGTTCTGGGTACTATATTGGTGCACAATAGAGTTGAAGTCAAAACAGCATGGTACCCCGCTTGTGTACGTACGATTTTGTGGCCACTCTCCTTGTACAGAGGGCTAATAGATTGTTACAAGAACTGAATCTTCTATTCTTGTTGAAGAGACCAAATAAATGCTCGAGTGTTCCTTCCCAGGGTCAATCTGCGGCGTATGGTCCGAGGATGAGATAACGGTCCTCATTCTATTCTCCACTTTCTTCCTGGTGACAGTCCTGTTGTAGAAAGCTCTGTGCGGGGAAGCACACGGAGCGGGGACTCTACGAGAAGTCTTTATCGCGATGAAGCCCTCACCAGTCATCTAACCATGAAACGATCGCTTCAATCGGAAAGTCACAGCAAGTACAATCTTAGTGAATACACAAAGTGCTGAAATAGAAGACTCCTGGTCTGAACATGAGGTCTAGAGAATTCACTTGTACTTCTGAACCTCTTTGGCTTATGGAAATCATCCACCATACCTCGCTGCCATAGGAATGCGTGTAAGCGGCCAAATCTTCGAAGCACTTAACCCCTTGGTGTTCGGCCGCTTACACGCATTCCTATGGCAGCGAGGTATTCGATCGAATACTACTCGCTCATCTCTAATAAGTCATTTTTTGACACCTGTTTGTAGATGGTTTTCAACCTTTGCAATGGGAAAGCCATGACTGGTCTTTCCCAGCGTTTTTTTTTTTTTATTCGGGTCAGTGGGTTTCCGCGGAGAACCACTTTTTAAAGCGGATTAGGTTTCCTATTATGGGGTCCCCAAGCGGACTCCCTGAATGCAGATGTGAACCTAGCCTTAAACTCGTATAGGCAAAACAACCCTACCCTTTGAACAAACCAAGTCACCCCTCCCCCACCCCTTTCACCATTAAGAAAGGCCATTTACTGGGGAAAACATGTCCATACAACCAGACTATGGAACAGACCTTACAATACAATCACTACAGAGTGAGATCATCATCCTACAGATCAGGAAGGGATTGTATGAGTGAACAAGGGATTATGAAGATAATCTTGTTTCCCTTCGTCCTAACAGCAGCACAATGTGGGTCTTGAGTCGCTGGTACAGGCGACAGGGAACTTAGGGATCCAACATTAAAGAGGTAAATGCGCTATAACCCCACAACAGCACCAGGCACTAGGGAGTCCCACCAGGAAGAGTTGACCACCAGACACCAGGGAAAGGCAGGCACTAGGGAGAGGGGAGCCACCAGGCAGAGTTGACCACCAGACACAAGGACAGGCAGGCACTAGGGAGAGGGGAGCCACCAGGCAGAGTTGACCACCAGACACAAGAACAGGCAGGCACTAGGGAGAGGGGAGCCACCAGGCAGAGTTGACCACCAGGCAGTAGGGAGAGGGAGCCACCAGGCAGAGTTGACCACCAGGCAGTAGGGAGAGGGAGCCACCAGGCAGAGTTGACCACCAGGCACTAGGGAGAGGGGAGCCACCGGGCAGAGTTGACCACCAGGCAGTAGGGAGAGGGAGCCACTGGGCAGAGTTGACCACCAGGCACTAGGGAGAGAGAGCCCCACCAGGCAGAGTTGACCACCAGACACAAGGACAGGCAGGCACTAGGGAGAGGGGAGCCACCAGGCAGAGTTGACCACCAGGCACTAGGGAGAGGGAGCCACTGGGCAGAGTTGACCACCAGGCACTAGGGAGAGGGAGCCCCACTAGGCAGAGTTGACCACCAGACACAAGGACAGGCAGGCACTAGGGAGAGGGAGCCACCAGGCAGAGTTGACCACCAGGCACTAGGGAGAGGGGAGCCACTGGGCAGAGTTTACCACCAGGCACTAGGGAGAGGGAGCCACTGGGCAGAGTTGACCACCAGGCACTAGGGAGAGGGAGCCCCACCAGGCACAGTTGACCACCAGACACAAGGACAGGCAGGCACTAGGGAGAGGGAGCCACCAGGCAGAGTTGACCACCAGGCACTAGGGAGAGGGAGCCACCAGGCAGAGTTGACCACCAGGCACTAGGGAGAGGGAGCCACACCAGGCAGAGTTGACCACCAGGCACTAGGGAGAGGGAGCCACCAGGCAGAGTTGACCACCAGGCACTAGGGAGAGGGAGCCACACCAGGCAGAGTTGACCACCAGGCACTAGGGAGAGGGAGCCACACCAGGCAGAGTTGACCACCAGGCACTAGGGAGAGGGAGCCACCAGGCAGAGTTGACCACCAGGCACTAGGGAGAGGGAGCCACACCAGGCAGAGTTGACCACCAGACACAAGCAGGCACTGTTGAGTTTTACTGTAAACAGGTCATTTATTGTTGGAAGATAATTGATCGGCTCAATGTGTAAACGGCAAAGTACAAGCGGCTGATCATGTGACAGACGTCTCCTTCCTCACCAATCATCGTTATCTATGTACACAGTCAGCTAGTCCTAATACGGCAGTTCAGGAGGCAGACGACGCATTCAGCGGTCCATCCATTCACGAGGTCGGAGGCATCCTACAACGCGACGCACACGTCTCCTGCAGCAGCTTCATTCCATCTGTCGCTGGCATAGAAAAGCTTTATGACACGTCATGGGATTGGCACGCGAGCCGCTCCGCAGATGTAATTTCTGCTGGTTTTCAGCTCTTGAATTAAAGTTCATTTGGTCAGAATTTGGCACCATGACTGGGAAATGCGGTTACATAAGATATGTGTGCGCGTATAGCTATACATATTAACCCTTGTGGTTCTGCTGTTCTATACGGAATATTGCTAATACCAACATTCATTCACTCAGCAGCAGAGGCGGATAAAGGGTTAAACTCATTAGAAATATTGGGGTTTGGCCCCCACTCTGTGCAAATCTCTGAATTATAAGTGCAAGCTGAGCGCTACATAGGAGTATTAGTGTCGGTAGCAGGGGCCCCAGCACAGCAGGAGAGCTCCGCCCCCTTAGTCTGCTGGTGGAGAGCGCGTCTCCATCCGCCCTTGTCTGTGATGAAGCCTCAGCCTCGCTGACAATCACGATGGAGGCGAAAGTCCCAATAAAGGCAACTCCTGGGATGCAGAGGCGAAGCTTCACAAGTCGTCATCGCCGATGCCCTCGAAGGCGTAGTTTCCGTGGAAATCCTCTGCACTGATGTCATTGTTTGAGGTGGAGTTGCTGATTCCACGGAGGCTGACGGAGCTGAGCTTACTCTGCGGGAAGACATGACAGACACCCGGTAAACCGGCGAGATATACGGAGGGCCACAGAAGATTATAGACCACTCCTCCCCATAAAGCTCAATGGTGATGGACCTCCCAACATGGCGGACTAAGATGGACGCCCATAACAAGGCTTCAGCTACAACACTTACTGACAACTTGACGATGGGCTCTCGGCTTCCATCTGGAGAATCCTGTGGACACAGTAAAGAGCGTCAGATATGGTGTAGTCAGAGGGGAGGGGGGGGAAGGGAGTGGATGTAAAATCTCCTCTCTCACCAACACTGGTGGCGATTTTACTGCCTGCTGACTGTCCGAACGCCGCACCGAACAGGACTGTCTCTTCCGTGACATCTGTAAAGAGGTAGAAGTGTAATTCAGAGTAGGACACCCCCATAGAGCAGACTCCTACCAACAACCCACTGGACAGACCACACAGAACATGCACCTGATACCTAACCCACCCACCCAAATCTGTAATGACCCATCCTATACCCTCCCAGTGATGTCGATATTATACGACTGTCCCACTTGTGACTTAGGCAGACCCCCCCCCCCCCTCCAGGGGCCATTTTACCTTTTTTATGCTTCCTCCAGACTTCTTGACCATCAACTCGTCCACCATGGACTGTAAGCAGATGCTCATCATGATGGCCTGAGGCAGAAGGACAGACGCAGGTTAGACACAAGGGATGGCACTAGATCCCTGACCGATCCTCAGTAGATCCCCAGACACACAGTGAGAAAGTCATTACACAAAGAGAATCCCTTATGTGTTTACCATAGTGACAGGATGTGACTGTGCCGACACGCATCGGTGTGAATGTGACTGCACCGACTGATACCAATGTAGAGGTGACTGCGCCGACAGGCACCGGTGTGAATGTGACTGCACCGACTGATACCAATGTAGAGGTGACTGCGCCGACAGGCACCGGTGTGAATGTGACTGCACCGACTGATACCAATGTAGAGGTGACTGCGCCGACAGGCACCGGTGTGAATGTGACTGCACCGACTGATACCAATGTAGAGGTGACTGCGCCGACAGGCACCTGTGTGAATGTGACTGCACCGACTGATACCAATGTAGAGGTGACTGCGCCGACAGGCACCGGTGTGAATGTGACTGCACCGACTGATACCAATGCAGAGGTGACTGCGACGACTGGCACCGGTGTGGGTGTGACTGAACTGACTGATACCAATATAAATGTGACTGTACTGACTGATATCAATATAGATGTGACAGCATCGACCGGCACCGGTGTGGGTGTGACTGTACCGACCGGCACCGGTGTGGGTGTGACTGTACCAACCGGCACCGGTGTGGATGTGACTGTACCGACCAGCACCGGTGTGGATGTGCTGCCATCATTGTGTGTCTGTGCTGCGAGTCTATACTACTGTCATACATTTCACTTTTTGGACAAACCCTTAAAACTGAACTAAATGACGTCATCATTGTCTCTGCCCCGACAAGCAGTCACCTGCGGGCTGGAGATGGTGATCCACTGCAGACGGTCTTTACTCATCAGGTACTCGAAGGCCAGCTCCAGGCGAGCCTCCGACTTGTTGGGGCTCCCCGTACCATTGCTGAATGGGACCTGTACAGAAACGGATTGTGGTCAGTACATGTCTGACTGCACCAGAGAGGACCTGACACGACATCATCAGTACGGATAGTCACACATCTGTGGGTCATACAAAGTAGAATACTTGGAACCAAACACAAGGGGGCGTCACATCATGTCATTCACCAATCTACAGCCCGGACTGTGGGGAATGATGTCACTGTTCAAGAGATAACACGATGCGACCTCCTTATACATGGACCACAGGTGATGTCACACTCACCGATGATGTCACACGCCAGCACCTCATGCGCGTCACCTTGAAGCTTCCCTCCTTCATCTGCTCGTTGGGAAGCTTGACCTGGAAGTTGAGCTCGTTGTTGCCGGCGCTGACGATGACCTGACAACCCTTCTCCGGGAAGTCGGTGATACACGGCTCAAACTTCAGATAACCGTAATACTTCAGTGTCTGCGCCAGCTGGATGAACTGCAGGAGAGCGGTCAGCATCACTACACCGCCATAAGTATGTGAACCCCACACACCGCTCCTCCGAGGGACCTACCTCCTTCTTGGAGACCTTCTCCTGGAGAGACTTGAGTTGCCGCAGCTGCTCTTTGTTGACTTGTACCCAACCGCGCTCAATGTCGCTGACGGTCTGTGATGAAGAACGTGGTCATGTGACCCAAACAATTCTCAAATCTGTACAACACGTATATCTATATATACCCCCAGCAGAGCCCTCGGCATCTATATACACCCCCAGCAGAGCCCTCGGCATCTATATACACCCCCAGCAGCGCCCTCGGCATCTATATACACCCCCAGCAGAGCCCTCGGCATCTATATACACCCCCAGCAGAGCCCTCGGCATCTATATACACCCCCAGCAGAGCCCTCGGCATCTATATACACCCCCAGCAGAGCCCTCGGCATCTATATACACCCCCAGCAGAGCCCTCGGCATCTATATACACCCCCAGCAGAGCCCTCGGCATCTATATACACCCCCAGCAGAGCCCTCGGCATCTATATACACCCCCAGCAGAGCCCTCGGCATCTATATACACCCCCAGCAGAGCCCTCGGCATCTATATACACCCCCAGCAGAGCCCTCGGCATCTATATACACCCCCAGCAGAGCCCTCGGTGTCTGCTGTTCCATTCACACCCACCATTAACACATCCAACAACAGCGCCCCCCACAGAACGGCTGGTGACGTGACATGTCTACCAGCCCAAGATAAGAGGGCGATGATCTGTGTCACACCTGAGCGTACAGCAGGTTCAGCCCCACTCTCTTCTCCATGATGTCTTCATCATAAGAGGAGTCCCAGTAACTGGAAGAAGAAAAAACTCAAACATGGCAACAAATCCCAGCAGAAGAAAGGAAATCATCATCATCCAAAACCAACATCATCATCATCATCCAGCACCATCATCATCCAGCACCATCATCATCATCCAGCACCATCATCATCATCCAGCACCATGTATCCTCTTCATCCTCCTCCTCATCATCATCCAGCACCATCATCCTTAGAATCTTCATCATCATCCAGCACCATGCATCATCATCATCATCCAGCACCATGCATCCTCCTCCTCCTCCTCATCATCACTGTCATCCTCATCACCCACACATCATTCTCCTCTCCATCAGTGATCCGCATTCATCGCCATCACCCCTCCCCCCCCAGGCTCAGGAACGCCATGTGGTGACAATCGGTGCCGACCTCTTCCGTAGGATGATCTTATAGTCTCGGTTCCTCAGGCTGGTGACTGACACGTAGGGGAGCTCAAACTCCTGCAGCTTCCTGACAACTGCAAGCAAAGAAGACAATCCTGAAGACAGGAAGAGAGCGAGCAGGACAGCAGGACGAGAGTGTGACCGGCGGTCTATCAGAGCTGTGCACCCCCCAGTACTCACATGAGAACGATCCGTCTGCTCCGTCCTTTATCAGGTAGAGGCTGAAGTATCCGATCAGGTCCTCCGGGAGGTCCAGCTTAGTAGCTACAGCCTGCGGACATGGAAGACAAGTGGTCATACAGCTGGTGTCACCAAAGTCAGGAGAGAAAGGGGGGGGGTTTAGTATGACAATAGGTGACCACGAAGGAGCACTCACCTCCAGCACATCCTCCGTTTGGTCAGAGGTCAGAATGGACACTTTCACCTTCTGACCATTGGAAAGAAAAACCTCCAGCTGCACCTCCTCTGTGGGAATCTGCTGGGTCTCCTGAGAGAGAACAAAGCGCAGGTGGAAAAGAGCACATAACCCGCAACATGGAGACCGCACTGACCAACGGGGACCAGGCAACAGCACAGGGAACTGACCACTGGGGACCAGGCGACAGCATAGGGAACTGACCACCGGGGACCAGGTGACAGCACAGGGAACTGACCACCGGGGACCAGGCGACAGCACAGGGAACTGACCACTGGGGACCAGGCGACAGCACAGGGAACTGACCACTGGGGACCAGGCGCCAGCACAGGGAACTGACCACCGGGGACCAGGCGCCAGCACAGGGAACTGACCACCGGAGACCAGGCGCCAGCACAGGGAACTGACCACCGGAGACCAGGCAACAGCACAGGGAACTGACCACCGGAGACCAGGCGACAGCACAGGGAACTGACCACCGGAGACCAGGTGACAGCACAGGGAACTGACCACCGGGGACCAGGCGCCAGCACAGGGAACTGACCACCGGGAACCAGGCGACAGCACAGGGAACTGACCACCGGAGACCAGGCGACAGCACAGGGAACTGACCACCGGGGACCAGGCGCCAGCACAGGGAACTGACCACCGGGAACCAGGCGACAGCACAGGGAACTGACCACCGGAGACCAGGCGACAGCACAGGGAACTGACCACCGGAGACCAGGTGACAGCACAGGGAACTGACCACCGGGGACCAGGCGCCAGCACAGGGAACTGACCACCGGGAACCAGGCGACAGCACAGGGAACTGACCACCGGAGACCAGGTGACAGCACAGGGAACTGACCACCGGAGACCAGGCAACAGCACAGGGAACTGACCACCGGAGACCAGGCGACAGCACAGGGAACTGACCACCGGGGACCAGGCGCCAGCACAGGGAACTGACCACCGGAGACCAGGCAACAGCACAGGGAACTGACCACCGGGAACCAGGCGACAGCACAGGGAACTGACCACCGGAGACCAGGTGACAGCACAGGGAACTGACCACCGGGGACCAGGCGACAGCACAGGGAACTGACCACCGGAGACCAGGTGACAGCACAGGGAACTGACCACCGGGGACCAGGCGACAGCACAGGGAACTGACCACCGGGGACCAGGCGACAGCACAGGGAACTGACCACCGGGGACCAGGTGACAGCACAGGGAACTGACCACCGGGAACCAGGCGAAAGCAGATTCTACGTAGGACTTGCGGCTCAGCGGGGGGAGGGGTCATCTAGGTAGGATTACAGTCATGGTGGACTGAACAGAACTGACCTGTTGGGAGCGTCGCAGGAAGCTGTTGAATATCTCACTGGATCCCAGCACCGGATCCTGCCGCACTACAGAGACAAGAAGGAGAGTCACAGTCATTACCAAATGTGGAAAATAACGGAACGACACCTTACAGATCTGGTCTCCGCACCGTGCTCCCTACAGATCTGGTCTCCGTACTGTCTGCACCATGCTCCCTACAGATCTGGTCTCCGCACCGTGCTCCCTACAGATCTGGTCTCCACACTGTCTGCACCGTGCTCCCTACAGATCTGGTCTCCGTACTGTCTGCACCATGCTCCCTACAGATCTGGTCTCTGCACCGTGCTCCCTACAGATCTGGTCTCCGCACCGTGCTCCCTACAGATCTGGTCTCCGTACTGTCTGCACCGTGCTCCCTACAGATCTGGTCTCCGCACCGTGCTCCCTACAGATCTGGTCTCCGTACTGTCTGAACTGTGCTCCCTACAGATCTGGTCTCCACACTGTCCGCACCGTGCTCCCTACAGATCTGGTCTCCGCACTGTCAGCACCGTGCTCCCTACAGATCTGGTCTCCACACTGTCCGCACCGTGCTCCCTATAGATCTGGTCTCCGCACCGTGCTCCCTATAGATCTGGTCTCCACACTGTCTGCACCGTGCTCCCTACAGATCTGGTCTCCGCACTGGTATGCACCGTGCTCCCTATAGATCTGGTCTCCACACTGTCTGTACCGTGCTCCCTACAGATCTGGTCTCCGTACTGTCTGCACCATGCTCCCTACAGATCTGGTGTCCGCACCGTGCTCCCTACAGATCTGGTCTCCGCACTGTCCGCACCGTGCTCCCTACAGATCTGGTCTCCGCACTGTCCTCCCTACAGATCTGGTCTCCGCACTGTCCGCACCGTGCTCCCTACCGATCTGGTCTCCAAACTGTCCGCACCGTGCTCCCTACAGATCTGGTCTCCGCACTGTGCTCCCTACAGATCTGGTCTCCGCACTGTCTGCACCGTGCTCCCTACAGATCTGGTCTCCACACTGTCTGCACCGTGCTCCCTACAGATCTGGTCTCCACACTGTCTGCACCGTGCTCCCTACAGATCTGGTCTCCACACTGTCTGCACCGTGCTCCCTACAGATCTGGTCTCCACACTGTCTGCACCGTGCTCCCTACAGATCTGGCCTCCGCACTGTCAGCACCGTGCTCCCTACAGATCTGGTCTCCGCACCGTGCTCCCTACAGATCTGGTCTCCGCACCGTGCTCCCTACAGATCTGGTCTCCACACTGTCCGCACTGTGCTCCCTACCGATCTGGTCTCCGCACTGTCCTCCCTACAGATCTGGTCTCCGCACTGTCTGCACCGTGCTCCCTACAGATCTGGTCTCCGCACTGTCTGCACCGTGCTCCCTACAGATCTGGTCTCCGCACTGTCTGCACCGTGCTCCCTACAGATCTGGTCTCCGCACTGTCCGCACTGTGCTCCCTATAGATCTGGTCTCTGCACCCTACAGATCTGGTCTCCGCACTGTCAGCACCGTGCTCCCTACAGATCTGGTCTCCACACTGTCCGCACCATGCTCCCTACAGATCTGGTCTCCACACTGTCCGCACCATGCTCCCTATAGATCTGGTCTCCACACTGTCAGCACTGTGCTCCCTACAGATCTGGTCTCCGCACTGTCTGCACCGTGCTCCCTACAGATCTGGTCTCCACACTGTCTGCACCGTGCTCCCTACAGATCTGGTCTCCGCACTGTCAGCACCGTGCTCCCTACAGATCTGGTCTCCACACTGTCTGCACCATGCTCCCTACAGATCTGGTCTCCGCACTGTCAGCACCGTGCTCCCTACAGATCTGGTCTCCACACTGTCTGCACCGTGCTCCCTACAGATCTGGTCTCCGCACTGTCAGCACCGTGCTCCCTACAGATCTGGTCTCCGCACTGTCTGCGCCGTACTCCCTACAGATCCGGTCTCCGCACTGTCCTGGGCGGTCAGGTGATGTCCTGTATGGGCGGAGTCACTCACCTGCCTGCATGTACTTCTCCAGCTGCTCCCGCCTCTGCTCCACCTCAGAGGGTGTCAGGGTGAAAAGCTTTTTGGGTGGAAATAGAGGAACCACATTGTTCACGTATTCTTTTCTGAGCTGTAACCAGAAGGAAAGAAGATCAGACGATAAAGGAGGGAGGCGACAAGGAAGAGGGGAGAGCGCGGGCGACACGACAAGGAAGAGGGGAGAGCGCGGGCGACACGACAAGGAAGAGGGGAGAGCGCGGGCGACACGACAAGGAAGAGGGGAGAGCGCGGGCGACACGACAAGGAAGAGGGGAGAGCGCGGGCGACACGACAAGGAAGAGGGGAGAGCGCGGGCGACACGACAAGGAAGAGGGGAGAGCGCGGGCGACACGACAAGGAAGAGGGGAGAGCGCGGGCGACACGACAAGGAAGAGGGGAGAGCGCGGGCGACACGACAAGGAAGAGGGGAGAGCGCGGGCGACACGACAAGGAAGAGGGGAGAGCGCGGGCGACACGACAAGGAAGAGGGGAGAGCGCGGGCGACACGACAAGGAAGAGGGGAGAGCGCGGGCGACACGACAAGGAAGAGGGGAGAGCGCGGGCGACACGACAAGGAAGAGGGGAGAGCGCGGGCGACACGACAAGGAAGAGGGGAGAGCGCGGGCGACACGACAAGGAAGAGGGGAGAGCGCGGGCGACACGACAAGGAAGAGGGGAGAGCGCGGGCGACACGACAAGGAAGAGGGGAGAGCGCGGGCGACACGACAAGGAAGAGGGGAGAGCGCGGGCGACACGACAAGGAAGAGGGGAGAGCGCGGGCGACACGACAAGGAAGAGGGGAGAGCGCGGGCGACACGACAAGGAAGAGGGGAGAGCGCGGGCGACACGACAAGGAAGAGGGGAGAGCGCGGGCGACACGACAAGGAAGAGGGGAGAGCGCGGGCGACACGACAAGGAAGAGGGGAGAGCGCGGGCGACACGACAAGGAAGAGGGGAGAGCGCGGGCGACACGACAAGGAAGAGGGGAGAGCGCGGGCGACACGACAAGGAAGAGGGGAGAGCGCGGGCGACACGACAAGGAAGAGGGGAGAGCGCGGGCGACACGACAAGGAAGAGGGGAGAGCGCGGGCGACACGACAAGGAAGAGGGGAGAGCGCGGGCGACACGACAAGGAAGAGGGGAGAGCGCGGGCGACACGACAAGGAAGAGGGGAGAGCGCGGGCGACACGACAAGGAAGAGGGGAGAGCGCGGGCGACACGACAAGGAAGAGGGGAGAGCGCGGGCGACACGACAAGGAAGAGGGGAGAGCGCGGGCGACACGACAAGGAAGAGGGGAGAGCGCGGGCGACACGACAAGGAAGAGGGGAGAGCGCGGGCGACACGACAAGGAAGAGGGGAGAGCGCGGGCGACACGACAAGGAAGAGGGGAGAGCGCGGGCGACACGACAAGGAAGAGGGGAGAGCGCGGGCGACACGACAAGGAAGAGGGGAGAGCGCGGGCGACACGACAAGGAAGAGGGGAGAGCGCGGGCGACACGACAAGGAAGAGGGGAGAGCGCGGGCGACACGACAAGGAAGAGGGGAGAGCGCGGGCGACACGACAAGGAAGAGGGGAGAGCGCGGGCGACACGACAAGGAAGAGGGGAGAGCGCGGGCGACACGACAAGGAAGAGGGGAGAGCGCGGGCGACACGACAAGGAAGAGGGGAGAGCGCGGGCGACACGACAAGGAAGAGGGGAGAGCGCGGGCGACACGACAAGGAAGAGGGGAGAGCGCGGGCGACACGACAAGGAAGAGGGGAGAGCGCGGGCGACACGACAAGGAAGAGGGGAGAGCGCGGGCGACACGACAAGGAAGAGGGGAGAGCGCGGGCGACACGACAAGGAAGAGGGGAGAGCGCGGGCGACACGACAAGGAAGAGGGGAGAGCGCGGGCGACACGACAAGGAAGACGGGAGAGCGCGGGCGACATAAAAGAGTCTGCCATAAGAGCTGGGGACAGTCTGAGGACAGGAGTGTGCACAGGGCGGCCTTATCCCGCCCCCGAGGATCTCCTCCTGCCCCTCACCTGCTCGTGGAGACCAAGCAGCTGACTGTAGCGCACCCGGCAGTGTAGGACCCCGTTCACATGAATGTTGTACGCCTGAAAGAAGAGAAAACCACAGATGACTACACGTGCCGATCCTCATCCTCAGGACCTGGAAATCACATCACAACCAAGACGTACTGAAGAGGCTAACCATGTGACTGCTACTATAACAGACCACACCCCTCCCGGCTCTCATTGGACACTCTAATCCCCTCCCGGCTCTCATCGGACACTCTAATCCCCTCCCCCGCTCTCATCGGACACTCTAATCCCCTCCCGGCTCTCATCGGACACTCTAATCCCCTCCCGGCTCTCATCGGACACTCTAATCCCCTCCCCTGCTCTCATCGGACACTCTAATCCCCTCCCCCGCTCTCATCGGACACTCTAATCCCCTCCCCGTTCTCATTGGACACTCTAATCCCCTCCCCGCTCTCATCGGACACTCTAATCCCCTCCCGGCTCTCATTGGACACTCTAATCCCCTCCCCGCTCTCATCGGACACTCTAATCCCCTCCCCGCTCTCATCGGACACTCTAATCCCCTCCCCCGCTCTCATCGGACACTCTAATCCCCTCCCCCGCTCTCATCGGACACTCTAATCCCCTCCCGGCTCTCATTGGACACTCTAATCCCCTCCCCGCTCTCATCGGACACTCTAATCCCCTCCCCGCTCTCATCGGACACTCTAATCCCCTCCCCCGCTCTCATCGGACACTCTAATCCCCTCCCCCGCTCTCATCGGACACTCTAATCCCCTCCCTGCCTCCAGTATATACTCATCAGACAGTATATATTCCTCCTCCGCACTCACTGACAGGATAAACAGGAAGCAGATATCCGGAGGAACTATGAGAGGAGCGACCTCTGACCTGCACAGGATCGGCACCAGACACTCACCACGTACTGACCGCCCGACTCCGTGTTACAGGTCTCAGTCTCAGGGATAGAGAAATGCATGATGGGAGGTCAGAGAGCGCAGACCAACACCAGAGAGCGCAGAGACAACCTACAGGAAGAGACAGCATGTAAAATATAAGGAAATGAGGAGAGAGAGAGACTGCTAGTACCTAGAGAGAGGGAGAGATGGTCAGGAGAGACAGAGAGAGAGACAGACAGGAGAGAGACAGACAGGAGAGAGACAGACAGGAAAGAGACAGACAGGAAAGAGACAGACAGAGAGAGAGAGAGCGCTAGTATGTAGAGAGAGGGAGAGATGGTCAGGAGAGACAGAGAGAGAGACAGACAGGAGAGAGACAGACAGAGAGAGAGAGCGCTAGTACGTAGAGAGAGGGAGAGAGAACAGTGGGAATGAGACAAAGAGAGAGAGACAGCCAGGAGAGAGAGAGAGACAGTCAGGAGAGAGAGAGAGAGAGAGAGAGAGAGACAGTCAGGAGAGAGAGAGAGCGCTAGTATGTAGAGAGAGGGAGAGATGGTCAGGAGAGACAGAGAGAGAGACAGACAGGAGAGAGACAGACAGGAGAGAGACAGACAGGAGAGAGACAGACAGGAGAGAGACAGACAGGAGAGAGACAGACAGGAGAGAGACAGACAGGAGAGAGACAGACAGGAGAGAGACAGACAGGAGAGAGACAGGAGAGAGAGAGAGCGCTAGTATGTAGAGAGAGGGAGAGATGGTCAGGAGAGACAGAGAGAGAGACAGACAGGAGAGAGACAGACAGGAGAGAGACAGACAGAGAGAGACAGACAGGAGAGAGACAGACAGGAGAGAGACAGACAGAGAGAGAGAGCGCTAGTACGTAGAGAGAGGGAGAGAGAACAGTGGGAATGAGACAAAGAGAGAGAGACAGTCAGGAGAGAGAGAGACAGGAGAGAGAGAGCTAGTATGTAGAGAGAGGGAGAGATGGTCAGGAGAGACAGAGAGAGAATGAGACAAAGAGAGAGAGAGATAGTAAGGACAGATAGACAGTCAGCAGTCGGTCAGACATTAGACAGCTTCTCCTCCTTCCCTCACCTGTCACGCTGAGCCCCGGCTGTCTCTTCTCTCCCGCTACACGGCCCGGGGTCCTCGTATTCTCCGCCCGGAATATTCTCTCCTCCCGGCACTTCCGCCTCCAGGCTCCGCACTGAGGACTGTCCGAGAGCAACACGGAGCGAGAGAAAGGTTCCGGCACACAGGAAGAGGGGGCGGGTAATACAGGTGACACACAGGAGGAGGGTAATACAGGTGACACACAGGAGGAGGAGGGAAATACAGGTGACACAGGAGGAGGGTAATACAGGTGACACACAGGAGGAGGAGGGTAATACAGGTGACACAGGAGGAGGGTAATACAGGTGACACACAGGAGGAGGAGGGTAATACAGGTGACACACAGGAGGAGGAGGGTAATACAGGTGACACAGGAGGAGGGTAATACAGGTGACACACAGGAGGAGGAGGGTAATACAGGTGACACACAGGAGGAGGAGGGTAATACAGGTGACACAGGAGGAGGGTAATACAGGTGACACACAGGAGGAGGAGGGTAATACAGGTGACACACAGGAGGAGGAGGGTAATACAGGTGACACACAGGAGGAGGAGGGTAATACAGGTGACACACAGGAGGAGGAGGGTAATACAGGTGACACAGGAGGAGGGTAATACAGGTGACACACAGGAGGAGGAGGGTAATACAGGTGACACACAGGAGGAGGAGGGTAATACAGGTGACACAGGAGGAGGGAAATACAGGTCACACAGGAGGAGGAGGGTAATACAGGTGACACACAGGAGGAGGAGGGTAATACAGGTGACACACAGGAGGAGGGAAATACAGGTGACACAGGAGGAGGGTAATACAGGTGACACACAGGAGGAGGAGGGTAATACAGGTGACACACAGGAGGAGGAGGGTAATACAGGTGACACAGGAGGAGGGAAATACAGGTGACACAGGAGGAGGGTAATACAGGTGACACACAGGAGGAGGAGGGTAATACAGGTGACACACAGGAGGAGGAGGGTAATACAGGTGACACACAGGAGGAGGGAAATACAGGTCACACAGGAGGAGGAGGGTAATACAGGTGACACACAGGAGGAGGAGGGTAATACAGGTGACACACAGGAGGAGGAGGGTAATACAGGTGACACACAGGAGGAGGAGGGTAATACAGGTGACACACAGGAGGAGGAGGGTAATACAGGTGACACACAGGAGGAGGGAAATACAGGTGACACACAGGAGGAGGGTAATACAGGTGACACATGAGGAGGAGGAGGGTAATACAGGTGACACATGAGGAGGAGGAGGGTAATACAGGTGACACAGGAGGAGAAGGGTAATACAGGTGACACATGAGGAGGAGGAGGGTAATACAGGTGAGGATAGACCTCCATTCCAGGACTCATCACTATAGAGGATAGACCTCCATTCCAGGACACATCACTATATAGAGGATAGACCTCCATTCCAGGACCCCTCACTATATAGAGGATAGACCTCCATTCCAGGACACATCACTATATAGAGGATAGACCTCCATTCCAGGACTCCTCACTATAGAGGATAGGCCTCCATTCCAGGACTCCTCACTATAGAGGATAGACCTCCATTCCAGGACTCCTCACTATATAGAGGATAGACCTCCATTCCAGGACTCCTCACTATAGAGGATAGACCTCCATTCCAGGACTCCTCACTATATAGAGGATAGACCTCCATTCCAGGACTCCTCACTATATAGAGGATAGACCTCCATTCCAGGACTCCTCACTATATAGAGGATAGACCTCCATTCCAGGACACATCACTATAGAGGATAGACCTCCATTCCAGGACACATCACTATAGAGGATAGACCTCCATTCCAGGACACATCACTATATAGAGGATAGACCTCCATTCCAGGACTCCTCACTATAGAGGATAGGCCTCCATTCCAGGACTCCTCACTATAGAGGATAGACCTCCATTCCAGGACTCCTCACTATATAGAGGATAGACCTCCATTCCAGGACTCCTCACTATAGAGGATAGACCTCCATTCCAGGACACATCACTATAGAGGATAGACCTCCATTCCAGGACTCCTCACTATAGAGGATAGACCTCCATTCCAGGACTCCTCACTATATAGAGGATAGACCTCCATTCCAGGACACATCACTATAGAGGATAGACCTCCATTCCAGGACTCCTCACTATAGAGGATAGACCTCCATTCCAGGACTCCTCACTATATAGAGGATAGACCTCCATTCCAGGACTCCTCACTATATAGAGGATAGACCTCCATTCCAGGACACATCACTATAGAGGATAGACCTCCATTCCAGGACTCCTTACTATAGAGGATAGGCCTCCATTCCAGGACTCATCACTATAGAGGATAGACCTCCATTCCAGGACTCCTTACTATAGAGGATAGACCTCCATTCCAGGACTCATCACTATAGAGGATAGACCTCCATTCCAGGACACATCACTATATAGAGGATAGACCTCCATTCCAGGACTCCTCACTATAGAGGATAGACCTCCATTCCAGGACTCCTCACTATAGAGGATAGACCTCCATTCCAGGACTCCTTACTATAGAGGATAGACCTCCATTCCAGGACTCCTCACTATAGAGGATAGACCTCCATTCCAGGACTCCTCACTATAGAGGATAGACCTCCATTCCAGGACTCATCACTATAGAGGATAGACCTCCATTCCAGGACTCCTTACTATAGAGGATAGGCCTCCATTCCAGGACTCATCACTATAGAGGATAGGCCTCCATTCCAGGACACATCACTATAGAGGATAGACCTCCATTCCAGGACCCATCACTATAGAGGATAGACCTCCATTCCAGGACACATCACTATAGAGGATAGACCTCCATTCCAGGACTCATCACTATAGAGGATAGGCCTCCATTCCAGGACTCCTCACTATAGAGGATAGACCTCCATTCCAGGACTCCTCACTATATAGAGGATAGACCACCATTCCAGGACTTCTCACTATATAGAGGATAGACCTCCATTCCAGGACTCCTCACTATATAGAGGATAGACCTCCATTCCAGGACACATCACTATAGAGGATAGACCTCCATTCCAGGACACATCACTATAGAGGATAGACCTCCATTCCAGGACTCCTTACTATAGAGGATAGACCTCCATTCCAGGACTCATCACTATAGAGGATAGACCTCCATTCCAGGACACATCACTATAGAGGATAAACCTCCATTCCAGGACTCCTCACTATAGAGGATAGACCTCCATTCCAGGACTCCTCACTATAGAGGATAGACCTCCATTCCAGGACTCCTTACTATAGAGGATAGGCCTCCATTCCAGGACTCCTCACTATAGAGGATAGACCTCCATTCCAGGACCCATCACTATAGAGGATAGACCTCCATTCCAGGACACATCACTATAGAGGATAGGCCTCCATTCCAGGACTCATCACTATAGAGGATAGACCTCCATTCCAGGACTCCTTACTATAGAGGATAGGCCTCCATTCCAGGACTCCTCACTATAGAGGATAGACCTCCATTCCAGGACCCATCACTATAGAGGATAGACCTCCATTCCAGGACACATCACTATAGAGGATAGACCTCCATTCCAGGACACATCACTATAGAGGATAGACCTCCATTCCAGGACACATCACTATAGAGGATAGACCTCCATTCCAGGACTCATCACTATAGAGGATGGACCTCCATTCCAGGACCCATCACTATAGAGGATAGACCTCCATTCCAGGACTCCTCACTATAGAGGATAGACCTCCATTCCAGGACACATCACTATAGAGGATAGACCTCCATTCCAGGACCCATCACTATAGAGGATAGACCTCCATTCCAGGACACATCACTATAGAGGATAGACCTCCATTCCAGGACTCCTCACTATAGAGGATAGACCTCCATTCCAGGACACATCACTATAGAGGATAGACCTCCATTCCAGGACCCATCACTATAGAGGATAGACCTCCATTCCAGGACACATCACTATAGAGGATAGACCTCCATTCCAGGACTCCTTACTATAGAGGATAGGCCTCCATTCCAGGACTCATCACTATAGAGGATAGGCCTCCATTCCAGGACACATCACTATAGAGGATAGACCTCCATTCTAGGACTCATCACTATAGAGGATAGACCTCCATTCCAGGACACATCACTATATAGAGGATAGACCTCCATTCCAGGACTCCTCACTATAGAGGATAGACCTCCATTCCAGGACTCCTCACTATAGAGGATAGACCTCCATTCCAGGACACATCACTATATAGAGGATAGACCTCCATTCCAGGATACTTTTTATCCCTGTCAGGGATCCTGAGCCGGTGTTCATGTGTTGGGGGTAATAGTCAGTAATGTAATACACGCCATATTGTCTACTTCTACTTGGTTCCTCCACTAATCAGAGCTGATTCCATGTAGATTTACCACAATATTGAATGTTTGAGTTCATTGTCAAATTGGAGCATGGAAAAGAACCAATCAGCATATGTGGAGGGATATTTAAGGTCTGTTCTCAATACTCCATGTGCCAGATATGAGTTATTTCATACTAGTTAGGCTCTTGAGCTCCGCGCATACCTGCCTGTTTTGTTGTTATACTGATCTTGGCTTGTATACCGGATATTCTCTTTAGGGTGGGTGGGACGGTGTTTTGAGGTATAATAGTCCTTGGGGTCTTGTCATTCTTCTCGTTTGGTGGCAGGTGGACAATGGACATGTGGGTATGGGTGGGCGTAGGGTGGATGATTTAGGGTAGTTGTCAGGATCCAACATGGAGTATAAGTGTCTCCAATAAAGCCATAACAGATTCCTTTACCCCAGGAGACCAGACCATGCCACCTTTTCGAGATGTGGTTATATGAAACTTTTGACAATATGACAAAAAGAGCTGAGCTCTGGAGGACTGAGGGCTGATACCAATGAACCAGGCAGACCTTTCTCTGAGCCTCCTGGAGGAAGAGGCCTGGAGAGCAGTTACATGGAGACCAAGTTCTCCTTCCTGCACTTCAGAAGAGGTTCCATGGCCACAACCAGTGGCCAAGTATGCAGATGGCGCCATTACAGACAACCTCTTTCCATGACTTCCCGATTGAACAAGCAAATAGACAATGCAATGGTTTCTATTTCGGTAGCTAGAACAGGATGGATAGTCCATGGGTGGTGTTTTTATCCTTTCTGATTTGATTTGATCTAATATATACAGACGTGGACAAAATTGTTGGTTCCCCTCGTTTAATGAAAGAAAAACCCACAATGGTCACAGAAATAACTTGAATCTGACAAAAGAAATAATAACCAAAGTCCATGTTGACAAACCACAAAGCTTCTGGGAGAATGTCCTATGGACAGATGAGTCAAAAATTGAACTTTTTTACAAGGCACATCAGCTCTATGTTCACAGATGGGAAAATGAAGCCTATCTTGAAAAGAAGACTGTCCCTACTGTGACACATGGAGGAGGCTCTGTTAGGTTCTGGGGCTGCTTTGCTGTATCTGGCACAGGGGGTCTTGTATCTGTGCAGGGTACAATGAAATCTTAAGACTATCAAGAGATTCTAGAGAGGAATGTGCTGCTCAGTGTCAGAAAGCTTGGTCTAAGTCGCAGGTCAACAGGGTAATGACCCAAAACACACAGCTAAACCCCCCAAGAATGGCGAAGAGGAGAACATTGGACTATTCTGAAGTGGCATCTACGGGCCCGCACCTAAAAATGGAACATCTTTGGGAGGAGCTGAAACATGTCGTCTGCAAAAGGCCCCTTCACACCCGAGATAACTGGAGCAGAGGAGAGGCCCAAAATCCCTGCGGAGAGAGGGGCAGAAGTCTCATTGACAGATGCAAATGAAAGATTGTTGTAAAAGTGGGAGTGGCCTTTTCAAGGGGCGTGGTTATTATAAAAGATCCTGTATAAGGGTGCATTCACACTACGGAACGCCAGCGTGTATCAGAGCCGTACACGCCGGCGTTACAGCAGGGCTGCCGGACACTTCCCATTCATTTCTATGGGAGCCGGCATGCGAGCGCTCTCCATAGAAATGAATGGAAAAAAGCAGTCCATTCATTTCTATGGGGAGCGCTCGCATGCCGGCTCCCATAGAAATGAATGGGAAGTGTCCGGCAGCCCTGCTGTAACGCCGGCGTGTACGGCTCTGATACACGCTGGCGTTCTGTAGTGTGAATGCACCCTAATAATATCAGATCCCAGATTGTTACTGGTTACATAAAATAGACAATTGCAACTTTTTTTTGTTACCCCATTTGGAGATCACTATATACTATATGTTGTGTGGTTTGTGTCGGTTCAGTCTGACTTTTGTGACATTCAATAAAGTTTGTTACTAAAATGAGTTTATTGTCCCATTAAAGATTTAGTCATTTTTAATCTAGATTATTTTTACGACAGATTAAAACTTGAAATAAATGACAGAGCGGATCTCCTTCTGTTTCAAGTTGCAATAAGTTTGTTTATGTTTAGATTCTTCCTGGTTCTTTAAGGGGTTCTCCACTTTCTGCTATTGATGGCCTTTCCTTAGTGTCGGTGTGTCAGACTCCCGCAGGTGTATTCAGACAGCGGGGCTCTCATTGCAGGATTTACAGGCGCCTCCAACAGTAAGCAGCATGTCTTGCGGTATCTAAATATTACCGCCGTGCTATCTCAGTACAGCTGATCTGCAACGGTCCCGTACAGACCGTCCTAGCCTGTGATGTGGGTGCGGCTGTCAGGGGTTAACTCACTCCATTCATTCTTCACTCAGGCTGAAATCTGAGCATAAATCACACCCCAATACTCTCCATGCACCCCCAAAACACGCTGCCAACACCTATTGTATTCAGAATTATTAGGAATCCCAAGACACATGCACTACCGTTCCCAGCAGTCAGAAACAAACGCATTTTACAAAGGTAATGGGTTCATAAACCAACACAAAGTAACGTTAAATGTAACAATTTAATACACAAAGGTTTCAAAGCTTATACGTGTAAAAAAGAGACAAAGAAATGGAACAAAACAAGAAAAACAGTTGTCAAAATAAAAGAGAGAAAAAGCTTGGGAGTTAGAGTCCTCTTGTTTCCATTGAGCTTGGAGGATCTCAGATTGGATGGCTACACACTGGTTGTCGCTGGCTCCAAAGGTGTGACACAGTTCTGGAAGCCATGGTCTTTGGAATAGTGAGCTCGTGGCTCATTCAGACATGCCCCCTGCCAGTGGGAAATGAGCTGTATATCTGTGCATGAAAAGCTGGGGAGAGATCTGTTCATCTTGCTCTGGAAAGTATGAGTATCTCCAGTCCTTCGAAGTTAGACCCGGATCATATTTGCGTTCGGTATTCCGCTTGGGAACTCGTTGAACGGAAACCTATATGCATTAAAAGGCGATTAGCTGAGAAGCCACATGGACCCCATAGACTATAATGGGGTCTGTGTGGTTTTGCTCCGTTTCCGCACGAAACATGCAGAGAGAAAATTGTTGCTTGTAGATGTACATACGTAACATATATAAGTGAGCTCACTGTTGTCCTCTGTTCACCACAGAACCTGCTGCTCTGGATTACGACCCAGACATGCCACCATTCAGACAGGTTAATAAGAGTCACCTCCTGTTTCGAGGTTTCCATGGATCGGTCATGTTGCTCCCGTGATTGTTGGCAGCATACACATATCAGCCATCATAGAAACCAGCTTCGATATCCTTTGCATATTGTATCTGGCAGAGTCTGTCGTGTCCTGCAGTGCTCCCTG
Source organism: Leptodactylus fuscus (assembly GCF_031893055.1). Classification (NCBI taxonomy): domain Eukaryota; kingdom Metazoa; phylum Chordata; class Amphibia; order Anura; family Leptodactylidae; genus Leptodactylus; species Leptodactylus fuscus. Next base: position 243,029,482 of record NC_134267.1, read on the forward strand.
TATCAGGTGTATCTCCCTATGGATAGACTACACTGCCTGGCCAAAAAATAACAGCACGCCTCCGTCTCGGCATGGAGTCTATAATGTTCTGTAGTGTAGACTCGGATTTTGATGCAATTCTCGAGTATCAGGGAGCCCAGGTTATGCAGACTCGTTGGGGGTGGTGAGTGACAGCGCAGGTTCCTTTCCAGCACATTCCAGTATTTCATGTGCTTCTCGTCGCACCCGGACACGACCATCACTCTGGAACAATGTGAAACGTGATTCATCTGACCACATGACCTTTCTCCACTGCTCCAGGGTCCAATCCTTGTGGTCTCTTGCAAATGACAGGCGCCGACGTCTGTTGGTCTCTGTCACCAATGGCTTCCGTGTGGCGACACAACTGTTGAGACCCATTCCTTTGCGTTCTCGTCGCATTGTTCGCTCTGTCGAGTTGAACATCTGTGTGAGCTCAGAGGTGGTTTTCCGGCGGTTATTCTTCACCAGTCGCTTTAGGGACCTACGACCTCGAGGATAGTCTTCCGCTCACACTTTCCACGGTTGGAGGGGGGTTCTCCACCATCTCGCCATGCTCGTATGATACGCTGAGCAGTTCTCTGTCCGACACCAGTTACTTCGGCTATCTCCTTGGTCGATTTGTTGGCCTGATGCAATCCAATGACTTGCCCCTTCTGGAAGGCACTAACATCTCTGCCTCTGGTAGCTCTTCTGTTGGTCGACATCAATTCACACCTTTAATTATGATCTGCACTTGACAGGCTACAGCTCAATGATATATATTCAAGAATATCTGCAAATTCCTGTCATGAACAGTTCATAATTATATCAGGGGTGGAACCGTACCTTGTGGCACAAGGCGACTTTGTTTTTGGGCCAGGCAGTGTATATCTGTATTCTAAAAACCAACAAATATTCCCCAAAACACAATAATCAAATATAAATTCATCTTTAATAAATCAATCCGCAGTGTATTAGGTAGTAAGACAATAAAAAACAAAGGGGGTGCCCACAACCAAACTGTTTGACACCCCAACGCGTGTCCCGTACAGTCTTCCTAAGGGGGTGCCGGATCAGTGCGAGTCCGGATATTATAGGTTCGTGACACCTTGATCAGCATACCTCACCTGTGTCCTATTATCAGGCGCATGCGCACAGACAACATTTCCATGCTGACGTCCACAGCGCTCCGAGCAGTGGAACACAAAGCCTCTCCATTGACTCCTAAAGTGTGCTGGAACGCCGGCCAGGACTGGCCATGTACCCTGCACATGCGCACAACTCAGGTTGGTGGGCAGGGTTGAAGAGGGAGAGCAGGCCGGATAATCTCAATGGACTAAACAACAAAAGCATATCTATAGAAAATCTCAAAGAAGAAAGACAAAAAAAGGAACAAAACCATAACGAAAAACACCATATCAATGATCTACAAATAATGATACGTATGAAACTTCAAAAACGTGTTATATGACGACATGTACTAAACATAATAGAAATAAAAATACATAAGGGAAGGGGTTCAAATCTATCTATATATCTATATACACTGATGAGCAAAAGGGTAACAATGCTCTGACCTTGTCACTTCCAGGCTCCAGATCTCTCCATCACCTACAGCTCGGAACATGAGACTGCTGAAATAAAAATCTAAATTTTAATTACTTTCTAAATCCATCTTTGGCTTTCACCACTACCCAAATCCTTCTGGGTTCTCGATCAGATTCAAGCAGGCCTTGACCATAATCTGTTCCCAGGTCTCTTCTACAGGTTCCCAATGTTGATGTATACTGGTCGACTCACTGGAATCTGAATCCAGCTCTTTCTTCACAAGTGTTGGATTGGGTTTGGGTCTGGGGACTGTGGGGACAATCCAGCGCCTCTACTTCATTGTCACCTCTTCTCTAATCTCCACGTATGCTTTGTGTCATTGTCCTGATGGAACACTATGTCATCCTTCTCATACCCATAGTAGATGAGTGTATGAAGTAACTCGTCTTCGAGGATATTCACATATAGCTCAGGATGGAGGCCGCCATTGATCCTGGTCTTCAGGCTTCCTCCACTTCCTCCTGGTCTTCAGGCTTTCCCTTGTTTCTTCCAGTCTCATTTGCATCCACCAGAGCCCGGTCTATTGACTTTTGTCTCCTTGCACCAAATTCCCCAGTTCCAATCTTCTATTTTCCACTTTTTCTGCAAACTCAAGACAATACTTTTTCTGATGATATTGAGGCCGAGGCTTCTTCATCTTTTCATTATTCCAGGCTTGTGTAACGTGTGTCGCTTACATGGACGTCTGTGATCTCACCGTTACGAAGCATACAAGCCTCCTCCACTGCCATGTTTGTCGTACCAGAGATGATAGACCTTGTGATGAGCCGACTTGTGGACTCCGATATTTTACCTGGACATCCTCCTCTTGGCTTTTGATAGAGAGACTTCATTACCTATTTTTTCATCTGTCCTGGCACTCACATGATGTAATTTGGCAATTTTCTTGGCCCAGAGACCGATATCGATGAGCTGGATGATGCTGCTTCTAGTTTCTTGGGAATTCTTCTTCATGGCTAATCCTCGATATGTTCCAGTGACCTTTCATTTGGGGATCCATCGAACAACACCCTGAGCTATTGGGAATGTGAGGACAGGTTGTTATTTGTAGTAGACAAGAACAAAAAAAAATTTCCACCACCAGGAGCAAAACAGTGACAATGAGGAGAATCTGCAGAACTGAATATTTACAAGTCACATTCATGTATGAGAGAGCCAAGATGATTGTCTATAACAGGATGGGAGTCTCACGTTCCAAGCCGTAGTGGATGGAGAGATCTGGAGCCTGAAAGTCAGTACATTGTTACTGTTATGACGGGTCGGGGCCTCCGCTGCGCAGAGGCTCCCGGCCCACTCTGTGTCCAGCAACGGCATGGCTGCTGGTTCTGGTGCAGTTTAGGCCGGAGTCCTCCGCTGGAGTTTGTGGAGGTTCTGGTTTTCCCCTTGCATCAGAGCCAGCACTTTCGGGGTCAGGGGGATCAGCGGTGGGTCTGAGGCTATTTAGGACTCATTCTGGTCCTGGCCCGACGCTGGTTATTCGTTAAGCGCCCCTAGCGATGAGCCTCTCTCCAGTTCCCTGTCTCCTGTCCTGCTACCTCCTGCCTCTTTCCCTGTACCTGGATTTCCTTGGATGTGTATGGCCTGGCTTGCTTTACAGACCTCTCCTCCATGATTCTGATTTGGCACCTTCCTGACTTCCTGTGTGTGACCTTTGGCTTCCACCTGACCTCCCTTTTGGATCCTGATTTGGGTACTCTGTTGACCTCCTGTGTATGACCCGGCTTCCCTGACTACACTTCTGCCTCTGCCTTCAGCTCCCTCGTGACCTCCAGTTATCGACTCGGCTTGCTTGACCATGAATCTGCTCTTTGGGTATCTGCGCGTATGGATTCCCCTCCTGCTCACCTGCGACTCCAGACCATCCTGCTCTCTGGGACTTCACTCTAAAGTTAGTGTCTGAGTCCTTCTGGGTCCTCCTACTTGGGTGTGCATCGCTCTCTGGGCAGTTATGGATCTGGGCTTCGGACTTTTACCAAGTCCAACTCCACCATCAGGAGCTCTGGTGAAGAACTGTGGGGCCTGGTTCCGCTCCAGTTAGGAGGGCGTAGCACACCCAGGACTGTTTTTGCCCCAACGCTTGGGCGTTCTAGTTGCCCGGGACTTACTGAGTTATTTGTTGCATCAGGTTCCTAACAGTTACCCTTTTGCTCATCACTGTATCTCCTAAATAACCAGTATGTAGATATGAGGACCAGAATAGCTTGTCATTTATGAGATACAAAACCTGCTGCTTTCCCTATCATCAGTAATTTCCATCTTCCCGATATGAAGGACAAGTGTCTCGGGATGTGATCACATTGAATTTCCATTCACACTTATTCAGCTATTAATAGTGCGAGGAATATTTGCCTATTTCTACACCGGCTGAGCTGCAGAAGAGCGGAGATGGATCCTGTAGTGAAGACCTTCATCTCTATTAGTTTGGTTTTTGCGATCATCTCACTTCCAGGAAACGTCTTTATTATTGTCGTGAATCTTCTAGATTTCTGTAAGAACAGGAGACTTCCAATAAGTGATCATCTCATCCTCGGCTTCAGTGTCTTCAGCCTTCTATTTGGTCTTCTGAAAGGATATTCACTGTCCAACGATCTACTCTACTTGTCCAGTTGGTATGAAATGGAAGCTTCAGATGTCTTATTGTACTTGATCGTGTCCACCTTATGGTTCTCCGCGCTCCTTAGTCTACATTTCTGTCTGAAGATTGTCAATATTAACCACTGGTTCTACATTGGTCTTCAGAGAAGATTTCCTAAGGTGTATCCTTGGGTTATTGTGGCTTCTCTTCTCGGATACTTGTTGTTGGTTCTTTATTCTGCACTGGATACAATGCCGGAGTCTCTGTTGAACACAACAAGTGGAGGTCTACCTATGGGAGAGACATTGGGATCATTTCTGACCTTTCTGATAGCTTGCGCCTTGTGCTTTTTGCTCTGCTCAGTATCGGCATCGACCATCCTCATCTATTTGTATAAACACATGAGAAGGGTCCAAGAGAATAGCGAGGGATCCCAATCTCCGAACATCGAGGCTCATCTCCGTGCAGTCAGAACCATCGCCTCTTTACTGGTGGCGAATATTCTTGTGGTTACTTCTTTGTTTTTACCATTTGTCACCGGCAGACCAATGATAAACCTATTTGGGATCTTCATATCTATAAGTCATATTGTCAGTTCTTACTTTTTGATTAAGGGAACCAAAAAACTGGATCACAAACTAGGAGAGATACTGAGGAGGTGTTCATGCCATATGGGTCAGAACCAGTAATATAGTAACACACGTATCAAAGTGAGGACATGAAGACGTGGTCCTATTCTCTGTCCATACAGAGGTGACTATGGCCGAAGGTCAGAATCAATTCTTCATATGGTATATGGTACAGACATGTCTGATGTCTCATTGACGTTCTATCTCTTGAAGGTTTCTGTTCTCCTCGTAGAGCTCCAGCTAATAGGAAATCTTTAGGGCAAGGATCCTTTAGAGAAAATCACCAATGGATGAGTCCTCTGTACATCTATCTGACCCATAAAAGAGCTTGTCACATGACTTTATCGTGATGTTACCAGCCAAATCTTACACATGGTCCATGAGAACCCTGCCTGCTTACATACAGATACTCATGATGGTAAATTTTTATCTGATCCTATTAATAAAGATTGGATACTGAACTTGACTCTTATAAGGGATTACATCACCTATAAAGTGATAAACCTGAGATAGAGCTTGGTCGCTGACTTGTACGACTGTAACTTGCCAAGCTCCAGATGGCATAAGAACTCTGAAGATGCTCCAAATGAAGATGAAGCCCAAACCAGACTTGACTCCAACGACAAGGAACAGAGAAGATGCAGAATGGACCCTTATGGGTAAGAAAGGTCGCCATTCCTAAACCCTACATTAGGTTTGTTATCTCAATGCCTGGTTTCATAGACCTGACTCGGGTCCTTGTGATGGGTTGCAGTTAAATGTGAGAATTAATCTGCAGCTTGACTAAAACCGCTGAAGAGAATGATACAAATGTCACCAAAGACATAAAGGAAGAACTCAATAAGATCCTTACAATGGAAGAGGAACTGGAAGAACTGCACATAGAGTATAGAGACTTGGGAGAAGGAAAGTCTTACAGAATGGTAAAGTGATCTCCATAACGTACAGGAAGAGATAATGTATGTCTAAGAATACCAGAAACTAAAACCAATGAAAAGGATGATACAAATGTCACCAAAGACATAAAGGAAGAACTCAATAAGATCCTTACAATGGAAGAGGAACTGGAAGAACTGTACATAGAGTATAGAGACTGGGGAGAGGGAAAGTCTTACAGAATGGTAAAGTGATCTCAATAATGTACAGGAAGAGATAATGTATGTCTAAGAATACCAGAAACTAAAACCAATGAAGAGGATGATACAAATGTCACCAAAGACATAAAGAAAGAACTCAATAAGATCCTTACAATGGAAGAGGAACTGGAAGAACTGCACATATAGTATAGAGACTTGGGAGAAGGAAAGTCTTACAGAATGGTAAAGTGATCTCTATAACGTTCAGGAAGAGATAATATACGTCTAATAACAGCAGAATCTCCGCGCATAGATCACAAGGATTTGTTACAGGAAACTATCTATGGTGTCCAATCTATAGGATGACAGGAAGGTGGAAAGAGCTAAACAGCCAGGACTCTTCATAGGATCGCCGGACTCTCAGCTCTCTGCTTCAGGGTCTGTTGCTTGCTTGCTGTTGGTCTGTCTGTATACCTGACTTTTGTTTCATATCTGTAATTCTGTGGATACAAAGATCCTTAAATTAATCATGTCTGAGCTATGTCTTAGACTCTGCCCGTCATGGTTGGACATAAGTCCTTCCATCTGCTGCGTCTCTGCGTCCAACAGCTATGTCTGAACTATATCCTAGTACCTGCCTGCCATGTTGGGACGTACGTCTTTCCATCTGCAATGTCTGAAGCATTTCCTAGTACTTGGCTGCCATGTTTGGATGTAAGTCCTTCATGTTTGGATGTCCTCCAGTTCTGTATACTTAGCCTATGGACCATCCATTATATATATACCCCTTCTATCGTCCCTGATGTCCTGTTTTAGTATTTACCAGTCCTGTATTTTTCTCAGTTTATAGTCTGTGCATGTATTGTGTGTATTCTAACTTTAGCCTGTATTCACACTCTGTGAGCTGGCAGACTCCTTGCAGTGGTGCAGATCCCTGTATGGGGATGAAATAATAAATCCCAGGGGGCTGCATAGACGTCTCCTCCATGGGCGGCTCTAAGTCATACCAGTTTGGGAGCACATTGGGTCCACGATCCACTGCCCCTTACAATTACAGAATTTCCGTGATGACCAATCTTAGCATCTTCGTCCCCTATGGTCCTGGCCTAAGCCACGTGTTTCTACAAGGGACACATTTACTTTTACAGTTTTGGCCTGGGGCCAGAGGGGCCTGGCTAACACAACATGGCCAACACAACTTGGCTAATACAATATGGACAACACAACGTGGCTAATACAACGTGGCCAATACAACGTGGCCAACACAATGTGGCCAACACAACGTGGCTAATACAATGTGGACAACACAATGTGGCCAACACAACACGGCTAATACAACATGGACAACACAATGTGGCTAATACAACATGGCTAAGGCACAGGAGTCTGAGGCAGGAAATCAGGACAAGTAACGGAGATATTAACTAAAACAGAAGTCCTGGATGTGAGAACAGGTCGCAGAGGTATGCATTACACCAGAAATAGACATAGGTAAGACACGGAAATCCAGGGTGAAGGATATGTGTCCAAATACAGGACTCCAAAAACAGTCAGCAGGACATGCATCCAAACAGGAGATCATGACACAGGGATACACATGTGCCCAAATATAGGTGGGAGTACAGGCATGCGTATATACCTAGAAGGACATGTATACAAACAGGAGATCATGACACAGGGATACAGGCAGGACATACACTCACCGGCCACTTTATTAGGTACACCATGCTAGTAACGGGTTGGACCCCCTTTTGCCTTCAGAACTGCCTCAATTCTTCGTGGCATAGATACAACAAGGTGCTGGAAGCATTCCTCAGAGATTTTGGTCCATATTGACATGATGGCATCACACAGTTGCAGTCGCAGATTTGTCGGCCGCACATCCATGATGCGAATCTCCCGTTCCACCACATCCCAAAGATGCTCCTCTATTGGATTGAGATCTGGTGACTGTGGAGGCCATTGGAGTACAGTGAACTCATTGTCATGTTCAAGAAACCAGTCTGAGATGATTCCAGCTTTATGACATGGCATTGCATTATCCTGCTGAAAGTAGCCATCAGATGTTGGGTACATTGTGGTCATAAAGGGATGGACATGGTCAGCAACAATACTCAGGTAGGCTTTGGCATTGCAACGATGCTCAATTGGTACCAAGGGGCCCAAAGAGTGCCAAGAAAATATTCCCCACACCATGACACCACCACCACCAGCCTGAACCGTTGATACAAGGCAGGATGGATCCATGCTTTCATGTTGTTGACGCCAAATTCTGACCCTACCATCCGAATGTCGCAGCAGAAATCGAGACTCATCAGACCAGGCAACATTTTTCCAATCTTCAATTGTCCAATTTCGATGAGCTTGTGCAATTTGTAGCCTCAGTTTCCTGTTCTTAGCTGAAAGGAGTGGCACCCGGTGTGGTCTTCTGCTGCTGTAGCCCATCTGTAGCCTCAAAGTTGGACGTACTGTGCGGCGTTCAGAGATGCTCTTCTGGCTACCTTGGTTGTAACGGGTGGCTATTTGAGTCACTGTTGCCTTTCTATCAGCTGGAACCAGTCTGGCCATTCTCCTCTGACCTCTGGCATCAACAACGCATTTCCGCCCACAGAACTGCCGCTCACTGGATGTTTTTTCTTTTTCGGACCATTCTCTGTAAACCCTAGAGATGGTTGTGCGTGAAAATCCCAGTAGATCAGCAGTTTCTGAAATACTCAGACCAGCCCTTCTGGCACCAACAACCATGCCACGTTCAAAGGCACTCAAATCACCTTTCTTCCCCATACTGAAGCTCGGTTTGAACTGCAGGAGATTGTCTTGACCATGTCTACATGCCTAAATGCACTGAGTTGCCGCCATGTGATTGGCTGATTAGAAATTAAGTGTTAACGAGCAGTTGGACAGGTGTACCTAATAAAGTGGCCGGTGAGTGTATGTACAATATAGGTGGGAGGAATGTATCCAACAGGAATACATAGAGAAGTTAGAGAACTGCGTAGACTACATGTGGCGAGACAAAAGAAGCGCACTTGTACATAGAGACTGGCAGGAGGAAGCTTGCAGAAACTTAAAGAAACAGGAGCACCCTCACCGTAACCAGGCAGCTTAGTCTATAAGGAAGGCAGTACGTCTGGATGTGCTTCGGCTATATAGTACATTGTCATAAACTGTTTTGTTCCCTGTTCTATCAGACCTCATTACTTTTTGATGATACATATAAAGATATATATATATATATATATATATATATATATATATATATATATATATATATACTAGAGGGAGGACCCGGCTTCGCACGGGTATATTACAATTTATGTTTGTGTAGGGGCCCCATAAGAATTGTCCAGTTTTGCACTGGTGTATTGTGTATGTGGTTTGTGTGTATGACCATAAGAGTCATGTGATTATGTGTATCTCATTTTGGATATCAGTGAAAAACCTGTGATCAGTTCTTATGGATACCTGGAGTAAAGCTGTATCTAATCTTTCCCCGTGCAATACTGTGTTTAGACGCAAGTATCCAATCCTTGTTGGTGTGGTATTGTGTGCAGATGTGTGTATCTAATCCTCCCCCGTGTGGCATTGTATGAAGAGGCACGTATCTAATTGTCCGGTAAGTGAAACTGTGTGCAGACGTACATATCTAATCTTACGGCATGTGGTACTATGTGCAGATGCGCGTATCTAATCCTCTGGCGTGTGGTACTGTGTGCAGACAGGTGTATCTAATCCTCTGGCATGAGGTACTGTGTGCAGATGCACGTATCTAATCCTCCCTGTGTGGTACTGTGTGCTGAGACGCGTACCTAATTATCTGACATGTAGTACTGTGTGCAGAGGCATGTATCTAATCCTCCAAAGTGTGGTACTGTGTTCAGACGCACTGATCTAATCCTCCCCTGTGTGGTATTGTGTGAAGAGGTGCGTATCTAATCCTACGGCATGTGGAACTGTGTGTAGACGCGCGTATCTAATCCTACAGCATGTGGTACTGTATGCAGACACGTGTATCTAATCCTATGGCGTGTACAACTGTGTGAAGATGTGCGTATCTAATCGTCTGGCATGTGGAACTGTAAGCAGATGCGCGTATCTAATCCTATGGCTTGTGGTACTGTGTGCAGACGTGCTTATCTAATCCTCTGGTGTGTGGAACTGTGTGCAGATGCGCGTATCTAATCCTCCCCTGTGTGGTATTGTGTGATGAGGCATGTATCTAATCATATGGCGTGTGGAACTGTGTGTAGACGCACATATCTAATCCTACGGCATGTGGTACTGTGTGCAGATGCGCGTATCTAATCCTCTGGAGTGTGGTACTGTGTGCTGAGACGCGTATCTAATTCTCTGGCTTGTGGTACAGTGTGCAGAGGCATGTATCTAATCCTTGAAAGTGTGGTACTGTGTGCAGACATGTATCTAATCCTCCCCTGTGTGGTATTCTGTGAAGAGGCACGTATCTAATCCTACGGCGCGTGGAACTGTGTGTAGACGCGCGTATCTAATCCTACGGCATGTAATACTATGTGCAGATGCGTGTATCTAATCCTCTAGCGTGTGGGACTGTGTGCAGACGCGCATATCTAATCCTCCCCGTGTGGTACTGTGTGCTTAGACGCGTATCTAATTCTCTGGGTGTGATACTGTGTGCAGAGGCATGTATCTAATCCTCCAAAGTGTGGTACTGTGTGCAGACATACGTATCTAATCCTCCTCTGTGTGGTATTGTGTGAAGAGGCACGTATCTAATCCTAAGGCATGTGGTACTGTGTGCAGACGCGCGTATCTAATCCTCCCCGTGTGGTACTGTGTGCTTAGACGCGTATCTAATTCTCTGGCTTGTGGTACTGTGTGCAGACACACGTATCTAATCCTCCCCTGTGTGGTATTGTGCGAAGAGGCACGTATCTAATCCTGCAGCGTGTGGAACTGTGTGTAGACACGCGTATCTAATTCTACGGCATGTATTACTGTGTGCAAACGCGCCTATCTAATCCTACACCATGTGGTACTGTGTGCAGACGCGTATATCTAATCCTCTGGCGTGTGGTACTGTGTGCAGATGCGCGTATCTAATTCTCCCCTGTGTGGTACTGTGTGCTGAGACGCGTATCTAATTCTCTGGCTTGTGGTACTGTGTGCAGAGGCATGTATCTAATCCTCCAAAGTGTGCAGACACACGTATCTAATCCTCCCCAGTGTGGTATTGTGTGAAGAGGCGCATATCTAATCCTACGGTGTGTGGAACTGTTTGTAGACGCGTGTATCTAATCCTACGGCATGTGGTACTGTGTGCAGACGTGTGTATCTAATCCTCCGGCGTGTGGTACTGTGTGCAGACGCGCGTATCTAATCCTCCCTGTGTGGTACTGTGTGCTGAGACGCATATCTAATTCTTTGGCTTGTGGTACTGTGTGCAGAGGCATGTATCTAATCCTCCAAAGTGTGGTACTGTATGCAGACACACGTATCTAATCCTCCCCTGTGTTGTATTGTGTGAAGAGGCACGTATCTAATCCTACGGCGTGTGGAACTGTGTGTAGACGCGTGTATCTAATCCTATGGCATGTGGTACTGTGTGCAGATGCGCGTATCTAATCCTCTGGCGTGTGGTACTTTGTGCAGATGCGCGTATCTATTCCTCTGGCATGTAGAACTTGTGCAGATGCGCGTATCTAATTCTCCCCTGTGTGGTACTGTGTGCAGATGCACATATCTAATCCTCTGGCATGTGGTACTGTGTGCAGATGCGCGTATCTAATCCTCCCCCGTGTGGTACTGTGTGCTAAGACGTGTATCTAATTCTCTGGCTTGTGGTACTGTGTGCAGAGGCGCGTATCTAATCCTACTGCATGTGGTACTGTGTGCAGAGGCATGTATCTAATCCTCCAAAGTGTGGTACTGTGTGCAGACACACGTATCTAATCCTCCCCTGTGTGGTATTGTGTGAAGAGGCGCGTATCTAATCCTACGGCATGTGGAACTGTGTGTAGATGCACGTATCTAATCCTACGGCATGTGGTACTGTGTGCAGATGTGCATATCTTATGTTCTGGTGTGTGGAACTGTGTGCAGATGCGTGTATCCAATCCTTTGGCACGTGGTACTGTGTGCAGACGCATGTATCCAATCCTTTGGCACGTGGTACTGTGTGCAGACGCATGTATCCAATCCCCCGGCGTGTGGTACTTTGTGCAGACGCGTGTATCTAATCCTTCGGCATGTGGAACTGTGTGCAGAAGCGCGTATTTAATCCTCTGGTTTGTGGCACTGTGTGCAGACGTGGGTATCTAATCCTATGGCTTGTACAAATGTGTGCAGACGCGCGTATCTAATCCTCTGCAGTGTGGAACTGTGTGCAGACGCGCGTATCTAATCCTTCGGCATGTGGAACCGTGTGCAGATGCACGTATCAAATCCTTCAATGTGTGGAACTGTGTGCAGAAGTGCGTATTTAATCCTCTGGTGTGTGGGACTGTGTGCTGATCTGTGTATCTAATCCTCTGATGCGTGTATCTCAGTTTGGATATCAGTGTTGTATTGTGCATGTGGAGTGACCGTGTGTATTGCAGTTGGAATGATGGGTTATGTAGATAACCTGTTTTCCCTAAGTCCCAACAGCGGCACAATATGGGGTATTTTCTGCCCCTGTGTGCTGGTAGGACAGGTGGAATTTTTAATTAGCCAGACTTAACACCTGGCTGGACCCTATAAGAGGGCACCACCCCCTCCCCCTGCGTGTTAATATTAAGTAACCTATAATAGGCTCTATACAATATAATATGTTTACAGTAAAGATATTGGTATTTCCCACATACATACAATCTTTACAAGTGCATACAAGCAACTTATGTACATTAAGTCTGTTTTCCTCTACCAAATTACAGGGAGGGAGACTTGTGCCGCTGTTGGGACTTAGGGAAAACAGGTTATCTACATAACCCATCATTCCCCTGCGTCCCACCAGCGGCACAATATGGGGAGATAGCAAGCATAGTCCCCTTATTAGGGTGGGTGTTCTACAGAACTCAACACTGTACGGCCGAAAGCCGAAGCTTCCGCAGACTGGGTAGCCAGTCTATAGTGTTTTACAAATGTGGAGTCTGAGCTCCACGATGCCGCCGCACAGATCTGGTCAAGCGGCAAGGCGCACCTTTCTGCCCATGAGGTAGAGACTGCCCTCGTGGAGTGCGCTGTCAAGAAGGCCGGAGGAGATCAGTCCTGTATCTCAAATGAAATTTTAATGGCCTCCTTCACCCACCTAGAAATGGTGGGTTTCGAGGCCGCCAGGCCCTTTAATTTCCCGAAGAAGTTTACAAAGAGGTTTTCCGATCTTCTAAAAGAGCGCGTGCGCTCTAGATAAATCCTTAAACACCTTGACAAATCAAGTGAATGAAGTTTTACTTCCTCCGGAGTGGAGGGTGTTGGATAGAATACTGGAAGTGTGACCAGCTGACGTCTATTGGTCACAGAGGGAACCTTGGGGGTAAATCCCGGCAGATATCTTAACTGGACTCTGTCCTCGTAGAAGTTGATATACGGTTCTTCACAGGAGAACGCCTGTAATTCTCCTACCCTCTTGGCTGATGTTATCGCCAAGAGGAATGCTACCTTGTAGGAGAGGAACTTCAGCTCTACCGACTCCAGAGGTTCAAAGGGCTTACCACATAGCGCCGAAAGGACCGTGCTGAGATCCCACTTGTGGACGGGAGCAGATACTGCTGGTCTCAACCTCCCCGCTCCTTTAAGGAAGGAACTTACTAGGGGGTCTTGAGATAACCGCCTCCCCAGACAGGCGGACAGGGCGGCCATATGCACCTTCAAGGTGGCAACCGAGAGGCCCCTGTCAAGGCCGTCCTGAAGAAAGTCCAGGATCACACCTACCGGAGGATCCACGGAGTCCACTTTGTGCTCCTGGCACCAAGTTTTAAAGTTACCAATCCTTTGGTAACTTCTATTTGTAGCTTCTGAGCGGGCACAGGAAATCGTCTTTAGGACGGCCTTTGAAAGTCCTCTATTCCTTAATAGGGACTGGTTAACTTCCAGGCTGTCAAGTTGAACCTCCTCAGATCCTGGCAGAGCAGCTCTCCTTGAGTTACCAGGTCTGGGAGGGGGGGGGGGAAGCCTCCAATAGATGCCTTGACTCATCCTCATGAGCTGGGCAAACCAAGTCCTTTTTGGCCAGAACGGGATTATGGCAATGCCCGAGACTTGGTCCTGTCTTATCTTCATCAATACCCTGGGTATGATGGGAACCGGAGGGAAGATGTAAACCAGCCTGAACCTCCATGGGATGGACAGGGCATCCACTGCCAAGGGGTTGTCCTCCTGATACAGGGAACAGAAGGTCTGCACCTTGGCGTTGAGTCGGGTTGCCATAAGATCGACCTCTGGGAGACCCCATCTTTGGACGATCTGCTGGAATATTCCTGGATGAAGCGACCATTCTCCGGATCCGGAAATACCCCGACTCAACTGATCCGCTACTATGTTCAGGGAGCCTCTGATGTGAACAGCGGATAGATGGGACAGGTTCTTTTCTGCCCATGAGAAGATTAGGTTCGTGGTTCTTTGAAGGGCCCGGGATCTGGTACCGCCTTGTTTGTTTATATAGATGACCGTTGTCATATTGTCCGACCGGACTTTGACCGCCTTCCCTTTGAGGAGGGGGGCGAAGTGACACAAGGCAAGGTACACTGCCTGAAGTTCCTTCAGGTTGGATGACCCCTGTTCCAGATGTGCCCAAACGCCGTGTATAGTTTTGTCGTCCAAATGGGCTCCCCATCCCTGATGGGATGCATCCGTTGTCAGCAGGACCCACTCTGGAGGGACCGTAGACCTTCCGTCTTTCAGGTGTATCCACCATCTGAGGGAAAGACGGGTAGCGGGAGAAAGGCAGATCTTCTTTTGCAGTCCCCGTGGCGACCTGTTCCAGGCGCTCAGCACTTCCCTCTGAAGGGGACGCAAATGCCATAAGGCCCAAGGAACCGCCCTGGCTGAAGAAGACATCAGGCCTAGAACTCTCATGGCGGGCCAGATGGTTATTCGCCGAGTTCTGAACAGAAAGCGGGCAGCTGCCTCTATCTTGAGTTTCCTTGGGCCGGAAAGGTAGATCTGCATCTCCTGGGAATCCAGAATAAATCCGAGAAACTTCCTCCGGGTGGACGGCGCTGTCTCGGATTTCTCCCAGTTGATCACCCATCCTAGTTTCTGGAGGTGGGATACAGCAATCTGAAGATGTTGGCGGAGTAGAGAAGTAGACTGAGCTTTTATGAGCCAGTTGTCTAAATACGGAACCACGAAGAGCCCCTCTAATCTTAGAGCGGCGGCGATGGGGGCGACCGTCTTGGTAAAGACGTACGGGGCTGACGATATGCCAAAGGGGAGGGCGGTAAACTGAAAATGCTCTCTGCGACCAGCTATTTGAACAGCTATTCTTAGATTTTTCCTGTGTGGGCAAAAAATAGGGACATGCAGGTAGGCGTCCCTGAGATCTAGGGTCACCATTACCTCGTCCTGCTGGAGGAAGGATGTTACAGAATCTACGGTTTCCATACGGAATGGTTTTCCCTTTAGAAAGCGATTGAGATATCTTAAATCTACTATCATCCTCCAGTCCCCAGATGGTTTGGGGACGAGGAAAACTGGAGAGTAGATACCGAGGCCTTCCTCCAGAGGGGGGACCCTCTCCAGGGCCCCCTTTGTCCTGTATTCCAAGACGGCTGCCTCTAATATGGACTGCTGGGCAGCAGGCAGGGTACGAGTGCTGGTGAAATGATCGCGGGGAGGCTGCTTGAATTCCAAGGCGTAGCCCTGGGCCACCACCCGCAAGACCCAAGGATCTTTGATGATCTGATCCCACACACCGGCAAAGTGGGCCAGACGCCCACCTACCGCAAGATTGGCCGCAGAGAGCTGCGCACCCTCAAAAGGTAGGTTTACCTTTTGGATCATCCCTGGCGCGCCCCCTGCCCATACCTCTAGGTCGTATTCTGGACCTCCTTTGAGGTTGAGCCCTAGATTGAGCACCCCGCCCCCTACCTGGGGGATGCCTTCTGCTTCTGGAGGCCTGCGGCAAGGTTCTACCTTTGTCTTCGGCTAGGCCCTCCATTAGATCATCGAGGCTGCGCCCGAACACCTTCCCCGGCTGGAAGGGTAGACCGCATAGGGCGTATTTGGATGGTAAGTCCGCCCTCCAGGGACGGAGCCACAGTGGCCTTCTTGCGGCTGGTCTGAGCCATGGTTTTTGCTGACAGACGTAACTGTTGTCTGGATGACTCTCCCAGGTAATCTGCTAGCTGAATAGAGGACATAGACGATAAGATCTCGTCTCTATCGACGCCGGTATCTATGTCCCGCTCCAGTTGCGTCAGCCAGGCACGTAGGAAGTCCGCCACTTCGGTGGAGGCAATGGCCACAGAGGTCTGAGCTGAAGCAGATGAGTACGCTTTTTTAAGTGTGGAGTCTATCCTCCTATCCAAGAGGTCCTGTAAGTTAAAGCCGTCTTCAAGAGGCACAATGGTACGCTTGGACATCCTGGCTACCGCCAGGTCTACTTTTGGGGGTGGCCCCCAGGAAGCCAGTTGGACAGGATCCACCGGATATAAATTCTTAAATACCCTGGAGGCCACATGAGTCTTCTCAGGAAATTTCCACTCCTGCTCCATAATGGCCATTAATGCCGCATCTACCTGAAAGGACCTCTGCCCTTCAGCGGTAGAAACGGAGGCTTCCCCCAAGTCATCCAGGCCCCTTGACCGGATGGCCTTCAGCAAATTGGTTGTTCTGTCCCATGGGAATATGGGTTTGCTGTCCACGCTCGACTGCACCACGGATGGGCAGGAGTCATCCTCCATCTGCAGTCTTTCCAGGGAGGGGGGAGAAGCAGAGCGCCCTTCTGTCCGCTGTTTCTTGGAGAGCTGGGTGATGGACACGTGGATGTCCTTTAGCGACTCCTCCTACAAAAAAGGGGAGGAGGAGCTTACCAGAAGTGGGGAAACCATCTTTCCTCTTGTTCTCTGCACCGTACTCACCATATACTCCTTCATCCATATTACCATGTCCCTGGGGGAGGGCTCATCAGCAGGAGGCCCTCTGCAGGACTGACAACGTGACCAATCGTATCCTGGAATATAGAGGTTAATTAGCAACCTCCTACTGCAGAGAGCCCCTATCCCCGACCACATTTACCATCAGGTAAGGGAATATCGCAATCCCGGCAGGAAAAATGCTTTCTCTTGGCCGAGGATTTCCTCCTCTTCTGGTCCCCAGGAGGAGTGGTGGAAGAGGACATGGTAGCGGAAAATAGCGACCGCTATGTTCACCTAAATAGATTTACAGTATGAGAGGAGTAACACACATGAAACACAATAATAGTTTCTTACCGGGCGTTGGAGGAATGGCTTTTTAAGCTGGCCGCCGAAAAAAAGGGGGCGGGTCCGTCCGAAACCCCGCCCCCTTCCCACCCCCCCAAGACTCCCGAACAAAGAATTGTTTACCTAGAGGGGGGGGGGGGGGGAATGGGGCCAGGGGACTGCCTTACCCTGCCCCTAACCCTAGCTCCTTCTCCGGAGCTAGTGTCTGTAAAATTTCGGTCGCCATGCGACCGGAAGTGCGGCGCCGGAAGTGCGTCGCAAGTTTTCCCTCCCTGTCCAGGAACGAGGGAGCCGGCCGAAGGTTCCGGCCCCTACCCGCTCGCAGAGCCGCCGGCAGGAGCCGAAGCTTCCGCTTAGACAAAGTTGTCCAAAACTCAGCAGCCACCTGCAAGTGCAAACTGCAAACTGCTGCAAACTGCTGCAAACTGCTGCACTCTGCTACACAAGCCCCACTAGTGGGAAACTAGGAAGGCAAGGACTGAGTGTCCTGCCCTCCATGAAGCGCCGACTCTGCAGGTAAGAGTCAGCGGACGGGGAGAGGGGAAGGAGAGAAAGACCCTGCTGACCCCCTGCCTCTCTTCTAGGTCAGGAGCCCCAGCGAGGGACAGGACTCAGGATCAGGTAAGTGACCCAAAGAGCCCTATAAGAGGACACCAAGTCCTCCCCACCTGTCCACACACAGGACAGAAAAAAACACGCAGGGGGAGGGGGGTGGTGCCCTCTTATAGGGTCAGGTGCCCTCTTATTAGCCAGGTGTTAAGTCTGGCTAATTAAAAATTCCGCCTGTCCTACCAGCACACAGGGGCAGAAAATACCCCATATTGTGCCGCTGGTGGGACGCAGGGGAATATGAGTTGCAGGTTTGTATTGGCTCGGGGGGGGGGGGGCACTGTGTTTGGAATGCTGTATCTCAGCAACGGTACGTCCGAGTGAGTTGGAGTCTCATCTTAAAGGGGCTCTATCACTAGGAAAAGTCATTTTTAACTAATCACACCTTTGCATAGCCCTTAGAAAGTCTATTTCACACCTACCTTTTGTATGTAGATTGCCTCACTGGTTTCTGAATAAGTCCGTTTATATTCATATGCTAATTAGACTAGTGCACGATAGATGGTGCACACCTCTCTCTATTGTCTTCTATGGGAGACGGCTCCTGCTGCTGCTGATGACTCGCTTCCTGTTTGCTTCACACACATAGAAGATAATGGGAGAGAGGAGGCTGCTGGGAACTTCCTGAGCTGGCTGGAGGCTCATTAGCATATGAATAAAAACGGACTTATTCAGAGACCACTGAAGCAATCTACATACTATAGGTAAGCGTGGAATAGCCTTTCTAAAGCCTATGCAAGCATGTGTTTAGATAAAAATGACTTTTCCCAGTGATAGAGCCCCTTTAAACCTTCCCGGATACCTGAAGTAGATCTGTACCAAATTTGGTGAAGATCGGTCCAGTCGTTTGGTTCGCATTAGAGAACAGACAGACAGACAGACGGACAGAAATTCATTTTTATATTATAGAGAGATTATAGAGAGATAGTAAATCTTCTTGATATTTTCTGTATCCACAATCTAGTAGAGACATATCCCACTAACCCTGAGAGATTGTAGAGCCGTCCCACTAGGAACGCGACCATCATTGGAAACTTAAAGGTGGCTGAACCACATAGTGAGGGCTGTAGATTTCAGGATCGTCTTTAAAATCCGATTTTCGATCATTTTGCAGCCGATCCCGATCGTGAAATTTGCTCGATCATTGATCAGTATCCGATCTTTCCCCATCCCGATTGCTCAACCCTAATTGTCACTATTTATACCTGACGATGCCCCGTGAAGTCTCATGTTTGTGTTTGGAGCTCCTTTAAGTTGCTGTGTGTAAGGCTACGTATACATTTATATGAGATGTCTAATCATGTTTCTCGTGTCCTTCTAATATCCTAATACAGTGTTCTCCAATCCTCATGGAGCCACAACTATGGCTGAGCGATCGGGATCGGAAAAGATCGGATTCCTATTGGCGATCGAGTAAATTTCACGATCGCGATCGGAATTCCGATCCCGATCTTTTTAGGCGGGATCAAGGTCGGAGGTTATTTCCCACAATGCTTTGCTATTGGCCAAGCATTGTGGGAAAAGCTAACAATGTTAGCTAGGTCCCACAGGAATGAATGGATGCAGCCGGCACACAGCCTGTGCCGGCGTCCGGCCACTTCACCCCCTGCGCGCCGGCTGCGTCCATTCATTCTAATGGGAGACTAGCTAATATCTCTAGTAGCTAAAACTTACCTGCACAGTCTGGTCCCCGCTATTCTCGCTCCTCTTCTCGCTGCCCCCGCCTCCCAGGTTAGTGTTACAGACCTAGGAAGAAGGTGGAATAGGATGGCGCTGTAAAATAATATATTTTATTATTGTGTCTGGCAGAGTCTCTCGTGTCCGGCAGTGCTCGCTGTCTCTCTAGAAATAGAATATAACTATATACTAGCACGAAGACCAGTCTCATCCAGACCCCCCTCCAAAAAGTGACTGATCCCCAGCAGAGTACAAGGGTTATTAGTGTTCCCCTATTAGTCTCTAGTTCTTAGTGTCTATAAGTGTCTATTAGTGTATATACTGGACCAACTCTATATACCACACCTACTCTATATACTGGACTAACTCTATATACTGGACTAACTCTATATACTGAACTAACTCTATATACCTACTCTATATACTCTATATGGAGACGTCTTTCCATAATACACAAAGCCAGTTTTTGGTGGAAGTCAAGCTCAGTCTCTCAAAACAACAAGTTTTGCCTACAGCCCAGCCCGGTGGTGGAAGGCGATGACTTGGGCTTATTTGGTAGGACCTGGGCACGTTGCAGTTATTGAGTCAACCATGTGCTCCTCTGTATGTCCAACATGATACCACCTATACAACCGCTCAATGTTGTTGGTCATAGCCTGCTGTTGGATATTGTTCCTTTTACTCTTGATGTTGTGTCTAGCAGGAGCGTAACTACCGGGGCGGCAGAGGTCGTGGCTGCCACAGGGTCTGGGACATTAGGGGGCTATCGCGGCGGATTTTATTTTTTTTAATAGGCCGTTACCTGCTGGAGTAACTGAAACAGGTAACGGGCCCTATTAATTTACTGATCCCAGCTCCTGCTCACGGCCACCGGTGCTTTCCCGTCTGTGAGCAGGAGCCGGGATCGGTAAGTGAGACTGCAGGCTTGTGAACACCACAAACACCGCTATCATGTCAAACGTTTGGGACCCTGCCATTCCTAGTTACACCACTGGTGTCTGGGATTTTGGGGCAGTGGATAAGAGCTCCATGAATCCCAATGTCACAGGACATAGCATTAGCCATAACGTCACCAATGATAATCTCTCGTATACCAGGCAAGAGGTGAAATACAAAACCCGAGTCTTTGCTATCATCAGTAATTTCCATGTTCCTGGAGGACAAGTGTCACATGGCGAATTTCCATCCTCAGTACTCAGCTCTTTATAGTGTGAGGGATATTTGCCTATTACTAGATCGGCTGAGCTGCCGGAGAGATGGATCCTATCAGCGTTACGCTCCTCTCTGTTGGTTTGGTGACCGTGATCCTCTCACTTCCTGGAAACCTCTTTATGATTGTGGTGAATCTTCTAGATTTCTGTAAGAACAGAAGACTTCCCTTAAGTGATCAGCTTACTCTTGGGTTCAGCGTCTTCAGCCTTCTACACGCTCTTCAGAAAGGACATTTACTGTCCCGACATCTTTTCCAGTTGCCTTTCAATTCGTATGATGCAAAAAGTGAGAATGTCTTAATGTACTTGATCGCGTCCACCTTATGGTTCTCGGCCCTCCTTAGTGGACATTTCTGTCTGAAGATTGTCAGTCTTAACCACCGGCCATACATTCAGCTTCAGAGAACGTTTCCTAAGTTGTGTCCTTGGATTATTGTGACGTTTCTCCTCGGATACTTCTTCTTGATTCTTTATTCTGTGTTGGACACCAAGCCTGCGTGTCTACAGAACACAACCATAGGCATTGTATCCATGAAGGCGTCCATGAGATGTTCTTGGTTAATATTGATATTTCTGGTGATTTGTGTCTTGTGCTCTTTGCTCTGCTCCGTATCAGCATCGGCCATCCTCGTCTCTCTGCTCAAACACATGAGAAGGATCCAAGAGAAGATGGAGGGATCCCGATCTCCGAGCACCGAGGCTCATATCTGTGCAGTCAGAACCATCGGCTCGTTACTGGCCGCCAATGTTCTTATGTTTACGTCTGTCTTTGTATTGGCTTTGCATCGTAAAAGATGGGTATACGTATTCGGTAGTCTAATTTTTGTCTGTCATATTTTTAGCTCCTACTTTTTAATTAAGGGAACCAAAAAACTGGATAAGACGTTGTCAGAGATCCTGAGCCGGTGGTCATGTGATGGGGTCTTGAAAGTTTACGGTGGAGAACATGCACATTGTTAAATATCTCTATCTTTTTCAGGCTGGTCTATGCAGCCTGTAAAAGAAAGGATGATTTTTTTAAATGAATTAGCTTTGTAATGCATTGCATTAGTGATCAGACCCCCTGGGGTTCAATACCCCTAGGGGGTCTAATAAATGCAAAAAAAAAGTAAAAAAGTAAAAAAAATGATATAAAAAAATATAAAAAGTATTAAAAATTCAAATCCCCCCCATTTCCGTAGAACACATATAAAAGTAGTTAAATACTGTGATACACATACATGTCAGGTATCCCCGCGTCCGAAATCGCCCGCTCTACAAAGCTAGACAAAATATTTTTCCTGTTCGGTAAACGCCGTAGCGGTAAGAATGGTCAAAAGTTCCAAACCGCCGTTTTTTCACTGTTTTGATCCTGATAAAAATTTGAATAAAAAGTGATCAAAGCAAAAGCATTTCCCGAAAATGGTAGGACTAAAAAGTACACTCGGCCCCGCAAAAAAAGACGCCCTATACATCCCCGTACACGCACGTATAAAAAAGTTACAGCTGTCGGAATATGGCGACTTTTAGAAAAAATTTTTTTTAACAGTTTTGGATTTTTTTTAAGGGGTCAAAATGTAAATAAAACCATATAAATTTGGTATCCCCGGAACTGTACTGAAACACAGAATACAGGGGACAGGTCATTTTGGCTGCACAGTGAACGCCGTAAAACCAAAGCCCGTAAGAAAGTCGCAGAAATGTATTTTTTCTTCAAATCCCCCCCATTCTGAATTTCTTCCAGCTCCCCAGTACATTATACAGAATAATTAATGGCGGCATCATGAAGAAAAATTTGTCCCACAAAAATTAAGACCTCATATGGCTCTGGGAGCGGAGAAATAAAAAAGTTATGGGGTTTAGAAGGAGGGGAGTCAAAAACGAAAAACGAAAATCAAAAAATGCCGTCGGCAGGAAAGGGTTAAAGAAAGTTTTCGAGAATACAATCTCGATGGCCCATTCTTGTTGGTCCAATGTAAGAAGTGAAGGTGTCACCACCACGTCAAGTCAACGAGGGTGTTAAGAAATTGGACCTCACTAATCTGATGCTGAGGAATCAGATCAGTGAGGTCCAATTTCTTAAAACCCTCGCTGAACTGACGTGGTGGTGACATCTTCACTGCTTCCTTTGGACCATTCGTGATATGACTGTTGTATCTACTGAGCTCAGAGCCTGGTGTAGGAAAAGAACCACCATTGTCAAATGATTTGTCATATAATATCAAATGTCCATAAAGTGGTCGGTGCCTGAACGTAGACATCGGCTGAAATGATAACACTTCTTACAAATATGGTCAGAGATGACCCTTTAGGGGGTGTCAAATGGGTCATGATTTTTTATTTGGGGAGTCTCTGTTGTCGCGGTGGTTTTAGGCCGTTTCAGAAAAATGATTCCTTAGATTCAACTCCCGAATTCCAAAATCTTGACTGATCCTATTGTTCGCTTACATGGTACTCCAAAAAATAGTGTGTCTGATAGAGATGTTTAATTCGTCTCTAAGTTTTGGACTAAACTTGGTACAATTATCTTTCTCGTCTGCATTTCACCCTGAGACCAAAGAACAGACGGAACATTTCAATCATCGTCATATTTGCTTATCTGCTTATAGATGGCGGCGCACTGAGTGGCTGCCTCGATACAGAGCTCCAAGCTGAGAGTAACCTTTATCTTCCTTTTTCACTGTTTTTCTCTGTATCTTCAAGAATCCTGTAACCAAGCAAACTAGCACTATGGATTAGCAGCTATATATCGAATGGAAGATCCTTTGGAGTATTTTTTTCCTTTTGTTTCTATTGTTAAGCATGGACAAGACTCAAGACCTGATGAGTTTTCCTGTTTGCACATGTGCCTGTTACCATCCCCACCAGGAGCTAAGGATAGCATGGTCACCATGTGGCAGAGAAAGCATGGAGAGTAACCTGCATGGAAGTGTGGACTTCTTCTTTCAAGGAGATGATTTTTGGCATCTATTGCTGATGTGTGAAGATGCTACAGCTGACTGGTATTTCTTTCTTTTACTGTGGACATGTGGGACTCTGTTACAGCCTGGGAACCATCACCCACCTACCCCATGTGTCTACTCTGTCTACCTGGATGGCTTCAGACGTCTTTGGGCAGTAGAACACAGTGGTAAGAAGAAAGGAGGAAGAGGAGGAGGAGGAGGGCTTGTGATGAAGGACATTTGGGGCATTTTTTGGACATTAATGGACAATAGTGCTGATACAAGATACCGAACTATCAGATGTGAGCAGGAGATCTCACTACCTACCAAAGGAACTGCCACATGTTATCATGATAGCTGCCTATGTCCCCCACCTCTGCCTGTTATATCTACATGCTGTGACCCCCTCTTCGTGTCCTCCAACCACAGCCCGGCCGTATTATTATTATTATTATCAACATCACTCCGCACAGAGAACTAAATGATCCTGCAGTGTGTCTGTGTTTCTTTCTTTTTAGTTGCTCTGATTCCTAGGATTTCTCTATCTGCCATGAGCTTCTATGTGTTTCTCTCTTGTTATATACTACTGTACCATCTATGAAACTGTATCACTGAAATTTCCCCATTGTGGGACTATTAAAGGATTATCTTATCTTATATCTCCCTGAATACTTCACCGTTTTTCTGTAGTTCTGGGTTTCATCCTCGATCTAGTTAATTCTCCACTTGTACAGAAAGTCCAGAAGTTGAGTCAAGTAAACTCTGCCCACTTTAGGCTCAGGTTTGGCTAAATCTGAAGAAATCCCAAATAATTCAGAAAATAAAAGCAGACAAAAGACGTTCAGCAGGTCTGAGCTTCACTGTGCCAGAAATGTACAATTTAAGATATGTTGTCAACAAGTGGGTGGCAAGTAGAGATGAGCGAGTAGTATTCAAAACAGCAGTTTCGAATAGCACGCACCCATAGGAATGAATGGACGCAGCCGGCGCAGGGGGTTAAGCAGCAGGACGCCGGCCCTGTCTGCGTGCTGGCCGGCTCCATTCATTGCTATGGGTGCGTGCTATTCGAAACTGCCGTGTCGAATACTACTCGCTCATCTCTAGTGGTAAGTTTATCGGTCCTTACGAGATTGTTGATGTCATCATTCTCATGTCTTTCCATTTGTTCCTACTTTTTTCCATTAAGATACATAATGTATGACACAAGAAACACTCGCCACTGGTTACTTCATCCAAGAAACCTCCTCCTGGTGGATGGAGATCTAGAAATTGTAGTACAAAAAATGATTAATGCTCGTAGGGTTAGCGGTGTACTCCAGTACATCTTACATTGGATGGGCTGTGGACCAGAGGAATGAAATTTGGTGCCAGCTCATACATGCATATCGCCTGCTTAAAATTTTTCATAGAAAATTTCCAATGAAACTTGATGCAGTGATTATGGGGCCACTGTATCCTAATAGATGGGGGGTGTTCTGTTACCAGGATCACTATCCATACTTCTGTTTCACCAACCAGCAGCCATAGTTCAGTGGTGCTCATGATTGTCACTTTAAGACTGTCATGCCTACCAGTCACATTGTGGTTGGGTCTGCTCAGCCAGCGAGAAGTTTGAGATGCAGAGCCAATCTGAGCCACCTCGCTGTCCAATCGAGAGCTGAGGTATGGCTCTGTGATTGCTTCTAGTATCTAGGCTACTTGTGCAATTCCTATACATAATCCGGGTCAACCGCTCTTCTGTGGCTTTATATAACATCTCCTTAAGTTAAACGTGACCTTGACTTCTGGTATTCCCCTGCTTCCATTTTGGATACTCCTGTACTCTCCTAGTTTCTGGCCCAGCTATTGTATTACTCTCTCTGTCTGCCATAGATTTCCAGGTTAGACCTGGAAGTATCACCTGTTTTCTGTGGTTGCAACCTGGATTCTGAGCAACCAAGTCCATCCAACCTTGTGGCAGACTCTGGTGAAACTTTCGATTCCTAAGTACCCTTTGGAGGGTGCGAAGAGTCTGGCCGGAGAAAAGACAATATGCAAAACTCGATGGCACATGTAAAGTGTTCTAAATGGGAGAAAAAAATTCAATTTTACTGATTGAATCCCTTTAAGTCTTGCTTGCCAGAGGGATCAAATACTTATTTCTCTCTGCAAAATGCAAATACATTTATACAATTTATACAATGTGATTTTCTGGATTTTATTTTTGATATTCTCTCACTGTTAAAATGAACCGACCCTTAAAATTATAGACTGTTCATGTCTTTGTCAGCGGGCGAACTTACAAAATCAGCAAGGGATCAAATACTTATATCCTTTACTGTATGTTATATCTTTAGCACCTACTTGTTCCCAAAATTAGATAAGACGCTGTCAGAGACACTGAGCCCGTGTTCGTGTGTTCGATAAAGTCTCTCAGAAGCCAAAATTGCATCTAAAAATTGCAGAACCATTTAAAAAAGTGTTCCTCAATTGCAATCCAAAATTGCATTGACTTTCAATGGTCGACCATCTAAAGTACAAAATATCATCAAAAGATTCAGAGAATCTGGAAAAATCCATGTGCACAAAGGACAAGGCTGAAGGTCAATTCTCAATGCTTGTGGTCTCTGGACTCTTGGATGGAACTGCATTAAAAACAGCATGAATCGGTAATAGAGATGAGAGAACACCAAAATGTTCGAGGTTCGAAATCCGATTCGAACAGTCGCTCACTGTTCGTGTGTTCGAACGGGTTTCGAACCCCATTATAGTCTATGGGGAACAGATACTCGTTAAGGGGGAAACCCAAATCCGTGTCTGGAGGGTCACCAAGTCCACTATGACACCCCAGGAAATGATACCAACACCCTGGAATGACACTGGGACAGCAGGGGAAGCATGTCTGGGGGCATATAAGTCACTTTATTACATGGAAATCCCTGTCAGCTTGCGATTGTCGCAAGCTAACTTTTTCCCATAGGAATGCATTGGCCAGCGCTGATTGGCCGAATTCCGTACTTTGGCCAATCAGCGCTGGCTCTGCTGGAGAAGGCGGAGTCTAAGATCGCTCCACACCTGTCTCCATTCTGGTCCGACCTTAGACTCCGCCTCCTCCAGCAGAGCCAGCGCTGATTGGCCGAATTCCGTACTCCGGCCAATCAGCGCTGGCCAATGCATTCTATTGGCGTGATGAAGCAGTGCTGAATGTGTGTGTTTAGCTCAACTACGCCGGTGGAGTAGTTGAGCTAAGCACACAGATTCAGCTCTGCTTCAATGAGCGCTGGCCAATGCATTCTATTAGCTTGATGAAGCAGAGTGTGCACAAGGGTTCAAGCGCACCCTCAGCCAGGGTCGGACTGGCCTGCCGGAGCACCGGGGAATCCCCCGGTGGGCCCCAGGCCCCGACTATATAGAAGCACTGGTCAGGGGCCCGATCGGGCTGTCAGGGACTGGTTCGGGCCCCTGTCCAGTGCATTTGCATCGATAAACTGAGCGATGCTGCTAGTGGCAGGGGCTGGAACAGTAAGCTCGGGGCCCCAGGCTGCTGGCAGCGCTGTAATGAATAAAGAAGCACGGCTGCTGCAGTTTCCCAGGGCCCCGACACTTACACTGAGGGGCCTCCTGCCAGTGCAATCTTAGGAAGCGATCTCTCTGCAAGCCGGGACTTTCCCCCCTCCCCCTCCCAGCAGTGAGTCATCGTTTACATCGGCCCGTGTGGGGACAGAGGAGTCTGCTGCTGCTGCTGCTGCTGCTTCACAAATGTGAGTATATTTTTTTCTTTTTTTTGGTAAAATGTAATGTTTAATATGTATGTGTGTATATTTGTTTAACCCTTAAGTCATGGTGTCTATCATACACCATTACCATACACATATCACTAAGATAGACACCATGATAGTACTTAAGGGTTAAAGTATGTGTCTTGTATACTGTGTGAGGACTGTATGTTTGTATACAGGTATGTGTGTGTATATACAGTATGCTATAATAATGTGTGAGTGTATGTATATATGTTAGTATATATGGTATATATGGTATATGAATGTATATAAATGTGTATATGCTAGATATATATATCTATATATAGATATCTATATATATTTATATATAGATATATATATATATATGTGTGTGTGTGTGAGTATATATGAATGTATATATATGAGTTTGTAGGTAACTGTTGCAGTTTTTGGAAATCGCAGCACTTATACCTATGGAAACACCTATAGTGTCCCTATAGGTATAATGGAAGCAGAGAGTCCTCAGAGGAAACCTCTGTGGAGTTTCTGCAAAAAGCGCTGCAGGAAAACTGATATGTTGCCGCCGGGGGTTTTCCTGCAGCGCTTTTTTGCTGTGGGACGCTGTGTTAGGTCTTATCCTTATAGTATAATGTACAGTATATTGAGATGTTAAGGAGGAGCTCTTACCTCCTGGGGCACATGCAGTTTTATATACCGCTAGAAAGCTGACAGTGCGCTGAATTCAGTGCAGCTTTCCCATTCTGTGCCCCCGGTGAAGAGCTATCGGTCCCGGTACCGTAACTCTTCACTGTCAGAAGGGCGTGTCTTACAGTCAGTCAGGAACGTCCTTCTTCCCAGCAGCGCCTATTGTGCTGTACTATGAGATCGGGGAGGAACGCCCCCTCCCCTCCTGATAATGCTCGTCCATAGACGTGTACTGGGGGGAGGTAGCGTTCCTCACTGCTCAGCGTCATCACTAGGCGGTAAGCAGCGCCCCCTCACACAGTACAGCGCAATGGACGCTACTGTGAGGAAGGGCGTTACTGATTGACTGTCCCTTCTGACAGTGAAGAGCTATGGTACCGGCACCGATAGCTCTTCACCCGGGGCACAGAACGGGAAAGCTGCACTGAATTCAGCGCACTGTCAGCTTTCTAGCGGTGTATTAAACCTCATGTGCCCCAAATGGTGAAAGGTCCTCTATAAGGATTAGGCACAACAGTGAGACGCAGTGTTTTTCATTGAGCTTTTGTCCCCAGCGCCCCGTTATCCTCCCGCCTGTGTCTGTTCTGTCTCATGGCCTTATTTCTGGAAATCCTGTATCTAATTGGTTTCAGTGGTCCCATGAGGTGCAGGACTCCCAGCAAGGAGGCGCCGGCACGAGACTAAATGGACACTGGCAGCGGACAATGGAGCAATGGGGACAGGTGAAGGCACTTTTTATTTTTTTATTTTACACCTCCCGCCAGGCAAATGGGTTGATCCAATTCCTGGACAAATCTTTAAAGGATTTATCCAACTTTATAATATTGATGGTCTGTCCTTAGGATAGGCCATCAATATTACATCTGTGATGATACAACCGCCAGGACCTCTGCAGATCAGCTCTTCCAGGACAGTGTGGCTACAGGTAATGGTAACATTTCTAGGAGCCGCGCTGATCACTTTCCATACAGTGTGTAGCAATAGGTTTAGGTAGTGTGTTGTTGCACATTGTATGGCAGGTGAGCAGAATGGCTCCCGAGATGGTATTACCTTTAGCTGCCCTGTCTCGGTATCACTGGTCTGCAGGGTCCTGGTGGTGGGCCCCTAGAAACAATTCCACTGGTGGGCCCTAGACACCCCAGTCCGACCCTGCCCTCAGCTCTGATGTAGCAGAGCCGAGGGTGCACAAGGGTTCAAGCGCACCCTCGGCTCTGCTACATCAGGGCCGAGGGTGCACTTGAACCCTTGTGCACCCTTGGCTCTGCTACATCACAGTTGAGGGTGCGCTTGAACCCTTGTGCACACTCTGCTTCATCAAGCTAATAGAATGCATTGGCCAGCGCTCATTGAAGCAGAGCTGAATCTGTGTGCTTAGCTCAACTACTCCACCGGCATAGTTGAGCTAAACACACACATTCAGCACTGCCTCATCACGCCAATAGAATGCACTGGCCAGCGCTGATTGGCCAGAGTACGGAATTCGGCCAATCAGCGCTGGCTCTGCTGGAGGAGGCGGAGTCTAAGGTCGGACCAGAATCGAGACTGGTGTGGAGCGATCTTAGACTCCGCCTCCTCCAGCAGAGCCAGCACTGATTGGCCAAAATACGGAATTCGGCCAATCAGCGCTGGCTAATGCATCCCTATGGGAAAAAGTTTATCTCACAAAAATCACAATTACACACCCGATAGAGCCCCAAGAAGTTATTTTTAATAACATTCCCCCCTAAATAAAGGTTCTCCCTACCTATCCCTGCCTGTACAGCTATCCCTGTCTCATAGTCACAAAGTTCACATTCTCATATGACCCGGATTTGAAATCCACTATTCGTCTAAAATGGAGGTCACCTGATTTCGGCAGCCAATGACTTTTTCCGATTTTTTTTCAATGCCCCCGTTGTCGTAGTTCCTGTCCCACCTTCCCTGCGCTGTTATTGGTGCAAAAAAGGCGTCAGGGAAGGTGGGAGGGGAATCGTAATTTTAGCGCACTTTACCACGCGGTGTTCGATTTGATTCGAACATGGCGAACACCCTGATATCCGATCGAACATGTGTTCGATAGAACACTGTTCGCTCATCTCTAATCGGTAATAGAAATCACTGCATGGGCTCAGGAATAATCCAGAAATTATTATCTGTAAACATGGAATCCACAAATACAAGTTAAAGCTATATCTTGCAATGAAGAAGCTGTATAGCAAGACAATCCAGAAATGCCGCGATCTCTGGGCCAAACCTCATTTTTATGAATTTATGAAATGGAGAAATGTGTAACTTTCCCCTTCTGATATGTGATCTATGTTCTATTGTGTAACTTTCACCTTCTGATATGTGATCTATGTTCTATTGTGTAACTTTCCCCTTCTGATATGTGATCTATGTTCTATTGTGTAACATTCCCCTTCTGATAGGTGATCTATGTTCTATTGTGTAACTTTCCCCTTCTGATCTGTGATCTTTGTTCTATTGTGTAACTTTCCCCTTCTGATATGTGATCTATGTTCTATTGTGTAACTTTCCCCTTCT
The DNA here is from genome assembly GCF_031893055.1 of Leptodactylus fuscus. NCBI lineage: Eukaryota > Metazoa > Chordata > Amphibia > Anura > Leptodactylidae > Leptodactylus > Leptodactylus fuscus. Next base: position 243,060,113 of record NC_134267.1, read on the forward strand.
GATATGTGATCTATGTTCTATTGTGTAACTTTCACCTTCTGATATGTGATCTATGTTCTATTGTGTAACTTTCACCTTCTGATATGTGATCTATGTTCTATTGTGTAACTTTCCCCTTCTGATATGTGATCTATGTTCTATTGTGTAACTTTCACCTTCTGATATGTGATCTATGTTCTATTGTGTAACTTTCACCTTCTGATATGTGATCTATGTTCTATTGTATAACTTTCCCCTTCTGATATGTGATCTATGTTCTATTGTGTAACTTTCCCCTTCTGATATGTGATCTCTGTTCTATTGTGTAACTTTCACCTTCTGATATGTGATCTATGTTCTATTGTGTAACTTTCCCCTTCTGATATGTGATCTCTGTTCTATTGTGTAACTTTCACCTTCTGATATGTGATCTATGTTCTATTGTGTAACTTTCACCTTCTGATATGTGATCTCTGTTCTATTGTGTAACTTTCCCCTTCTGATATATGATCTATGTTCTATTGTGTAACTTTCACCTTCTGATATGTGATCTATGTTCTATTGTGTAACTTTCCCCTTCTGATATATGATCTATGTTCTATTGTGTAACTTTCACCTTCTGATATGTGATCTCTGTTCTATTGTGTAACTTTCACCTTCTGATATGTGATCTATGATCTATTGTGTAACTTTCACCTTCTGATATGTGATCTATGTTCTATTGTGTAACTTTCCCTTTCTGATATGTGATCTATGTTCTATTGTGTAACTTTCCCTTTCTGATATGTGATCTATGTTCTATTGTGTAACTTTCCCCTTCTGATATGTGATCTATGTTCTATTGTGTAACTTTCCCCTTCTGATATGTGATCTATGTTCTATTGTGTAACTTTCCCCTTCTGATATGTGATCTCTGTTCTATTGTGTAACTTTCACCTTCTGATATGTGATCTATGTTCTATTGTGTAACTTTCACCTTCTGATATGTGATCTATATTCTATTGTGTAACTTTCCCCTTCTGATATGTGATCTCTGTTCTATTGTGTAACTTTCACCTTCTGATATGTGATCTATGTTCTATTCTGTAACTTTCCCCTTCTGATATGTGATCTCTGTTCTATTGTGTAACTTTCACCTTCTGATATGTGATCTATGTTCTATTGTGTAACTTTCACCTTCTGATATGTGATCTCTGTTCTATTGTGTAACTTTCCCCTTCTGATATGTGATCTATGTTCTATTGTGTAACTTTCCCCTTCTGATATGTGATCTATGTTCTATTGTGTAACTTTCCCCTTCTGATATGTGATCTATGTTCTATTGTGTAACTTTCCCCTTCTGATATGTGATCTCTGTTCTATTGTGTAACTTTCACCTTCTGATATGTGATCTATGTTCTATTGTGTAACTTTCCCCTTCTGATATGTGATCTATGTTCTATTGTGTAACTTTCCCCTTCTGATATGTGATCTATGTTCTATTGTGTAACTTTCCCCTTCTGATATGTGATCTCTGTTCTATTGTGTAACTTTCACCTTCTGATATGTGATCTATGTTCTATTGTGTAACTTTCCCCTTCTGATATGTGATCTCTGTTCTATTGTGTAACTTTCACCTTCTGATATGTGATCTATGTTCTATTGTGTAACTTTCCCCTTCTGATATGTGATCTCTGTTCTATTGTGTAACTTTCACCTTCTGATATGTGATCTATGTTCTATTGTGTAACTTTCACCTTCTGATATGTGATCTCTGTTCTATTGTGTAACTTTCCCCTTCTGATATATGATCTATGTTCTATTGTGTAACTTTCACCTTCTGATATGTGATCTCTGTTCTATTGTGTAACTTTCACCTTCTGATATGTGATCTATGATCTATTGTGTAACTTTCACCTTCTGATATGTGATCTATGTTCTATTGTGTAACTTTCCCTTTCTGATATGTGATCTATGTTCTATTGTGTAACTTTCCCTTTCTGATATGTGATCTATGTTCTATTGTGTAACTTTCCCCTTCTGATATGTGATCTATGTTCTATTGTGTAACTTTCCCCTTCTGATATGTGATCTATGTTCTATTGTGTAACTTTCCCCTTCTGATATGTGATCTCTGTTCTATTGTGTAACTTTCACCTTCTGATATGTGATCTATGTTCTATTGTGTAACTTTCACCTTCTGATATGTGATCTATATTCTATTGTGTAACTTTCCCCTTCTGATATGTGATCTCTGTTCTATTGTGTAACTTTCACCTTCTGATATGTGATCTATGTTCTATTCTGTAACTTTCCCCTTCTGATATGTGATCTCTGTTCTATTGTGTAACTTTCACCTTCTGATATGTGATCTATGTTCTATTGTGTAACTTTCACCTTCTGATATGTGATCTCTGTTCTATTGTGTAACTTTCCCCTTCTGATATGTGATCTATGTTCTATTGTGTAACTTTCCCCTTCTGATATGTGATCTCTGTTCTATTGTGTAACTTTCACCTTCTGATATGTGATCTATGTTCTATTGTTAAGAAAGTATGGCTATATGAAATTTCAAAATCACAGCATGTTTTTTCTTGTTCTCTGCACATTTTACCCAGCAATGACAGCACACAGAACATTGACTGATAATACCAATGATAATCTCTCATACACCAGACACATGGACAGGAAAACCTGCGGCTTTTCCTATCATCAGTAATTTCCATGGAGGACAAGTGTCTCGGGATGTGGTCACACTGAATTTCCATTCACAATAGTTGTAATATTTACAGTGTGAGGGATATTTGGCTATTTCTAGTCCTGCCGAGCTGCAGAACAGGAGACATGGGTCCTGTAGGGAAGACCTTCATCTCTCTATCAATCTGGTGACTGTGATCCTCTCACTTCCAGGAAATGTCTTTATTATTGTTGTAAATCTTCTAGATTTCTATAAGAACAGAAGACTTCCAGTAAGTGATCGGCTCATCCTCGGCTTCAGTGCCTTCAGTCTTCTACGTGCAATTCATGAAGGATATTTCTGTTCCAGTTGTCTATTATTCGGTGTGACGATGTGAAGGCTGTATACGTCTTATTCTACTGGACTGTCTGCACCTTATCTTTGTTGGCCCTCCTTAGTCTACATTTCTGTCTGAAGATTGTCAGTGTTAACCACTGGTTCTACAGTAGTCTTCTTTTATTGTGGCCTGGAGGTCAGGTCAGGATCAAACTCGAAAGTGGAAACCAATTTCCTCACAAACATGTCACATCACCTACTTCTGTTTATTTGACGTTCAATGTCTTGAAGTTTTTTGTTCTCCTTTTAGATCACTAGCCAGAAGAGAGTTTTTGGAGCATTGCCTGTTTTTACTACAACATTGGTGCCACTTATGGGTTGCTCCTTTGTAATTCAATGTCTGACTCTTTAAAGAGCTTTGTAACATGACTGAAGTTGATGCTGAGACGGCCATATTCTTTAACCCCTTCCCGCCGATGGCATTTTTTGATTTTCGTTTTTCGTTTTTGATTCCCCTCCTTCTAAACCCCATAACTTTTTTTATTTCTCCGCTCCCAGAGCCATATGAGGTCTTAATTTTTGCGGGACAAATTTTTCTTCATGATGCCACCATTAATTATTCTATATAATGTACTGGGAAGCAGGAAAAAAATTCAGAATGGGGTGGATTTGAAGAAAAAATGCATTTCTTCGACTTTCTTACGGGCTTTGGTTTTACGGCGTTCACTGTGCAGTCAAAATGACATGTCTCCTATATTCTGTGTTTTCGTACGGTTCCAGGGATACCAAATTTATATGGTTTTATTTACATTTTGACCCCTAAAAAAAATTCCAAAACTGTGTTAAAAAATTTTTTTTCTAAAAGTCGCCATATTCCGACAGCCGTAACTTTTTTATACGTAAGTGTACGGGGATGCATAGGGCGTCTTTTTTTGCGGGATCGGGTGTACTTTTTAGTTCTACCATTTTCGGGAAATGTTATTGCTTTGATCACTTTTTATTCATATTTTTATCAGAATCAAAACAGTGAAAAAACGGCGGTTTGGCACTTTCGACTATTTTTCCCGCTACGGCATTTACCGAACAGGAAAAATATTTTTATAGATTTGTAGAGCGGGCGATTTCGGACGCGGGGATACCTAACATGTATATGTTTAACAGTTTTTAACTACTTTTATATGTGTTCTAGGGAAAGGGGGGTGATTTGAACTTTTAATTCTTTTTATATTTTTTTATATTTTTTTAACTTTTTTTTAATTTTTTTTTGCATTTATTAGACCCCCTAGGGGTGTTGAACCCCAGGGGGTTTGATCACTAATGCAATGCATTACAATGCTAATGCATTGCAATGCATTTCAAAAAAGCATCCTTTCTTTTGCAGGCTGCATAGACCAGCCTGCAAAAGAGAGGCTTTGCAGACAAGCCTAGGAGCCTGTACAAGGCTCCCGGCTGTCATGGCAATGGGACGTCAGCCCTGGAGCATGCTCCAGGAGCCGGCGATCCCGGACAAAATGGCGGTGCCCATGCGCCGCTGGGAAAATGGCGCCTCCGGCGCCTTTGACCGCGGCGCCAGAGGGGTTAATGCCTCCGATCGGTCCGGGGACCGATCGGAGGCATTAGAGCCGGTTGTCTACAGCTTAAAGCAGTAGACACCCGGCGGCTATGGCGGCCGCCCGGCTCCTGGGCGGTCGCCATAGTTACAGACCCGACATGCGCCGTACTATTACGGCGCATGTTGGGAAGGGGTTAAAACACATGTGTTGAGGTAGTGACCTCCGCCAGAATACGGGTCACTCCCAGTGGTCAGTCACCTGCTCCAAATCAATCATGCATGTGCGCGCTGACAAAGATAAACACTGACGTTGATGCAGTTTCCATCTCAGTCCATGCAACTGGGCGCTCTGGCTGCTCACACAGAACTGAGGTTTATTGAGGAAGTTACAGTTTTTATACAGGAATGCAAGAAAGATAAGATAACGGCAGGCTGTAAGCATATACGTCTTGTATCCGAATACACTGGCGATCAGTCATTGGCTCTCAAATTTCAACATCTCTTAGCTTTCGATTTCCCGAGAAATGATACTGTCTTTCTTGTAAACCACATGACGATCATGTGCGTCAGCCTCTGGGTGCGGCACTGGATACAGGCGCCATCTTAATTTGTAAACGTTGCACAAAGAAAAATATAATTTCTTAAGCAGTATAAAGCATGTATAAAAATAAGAATAGACATGGTCTACCTTGACAATGGAGACGTTCCAAGCTCCAGGTGACTTGACTCCGACTACTAAGATCACAAGAGGACGAAGAATACAGGCGGTCATTCCTAATTGCTTCATTTGGTTTCTTATCTTCATGACTGGTTTTCTGTTAAAGGGATTCTATCATTAAAATTGTATTTTTTCTGCCTACCACGTCGGAATAGCCTTAAGAAAGGCTATTCCCGGTCGTCCCACCAGCAGCACAATACGGGGCCTTGTGCTGCTGTTGGGACTAAGGGAAAACAGATTATCTACATAATCAACGATTCTTCTTTTACCTTTAGATGTCTTCTCCAGGCCACCGTTTGGTAGAAATCCCAGTTTTTGTTGGTTTGTAAATGAGTTCTCTTGTAGCACTGGGGGCGTCCTCATTGCTGTGAGAGAACTCTCCAGCACCACCTTCATCTTCGTCTGGAACGGCCTCTCTTCGCGTCTTCTTCCAGCGTTGGGTCGGCTTTGCTCGAGGTCTAGAAGTTTGAACCCAGCTTCAAGATCTTCTCTACTGTCACTTATCTGGGAGATATGAACACAAAAAGTTGCAACAAGATTCCACTGCTTTTTTCATACCGAATATCAAAATACACGGAAATGAGGTTCTTGGTAAATTTTTCATCCAACTGTATAAGCCCATCTGCCACAACGAGATGACCTCTTTTAGATGGGACCCTAAAATGACTTACCAATCTTTCGTCAGACTGGAGGGTACCAAAGCTGGATTGCTAAGACTTAGGCTCATACGTAGTCCAAAGATTTTCTGGGGCCAAAGTAGACTCTGGTCATAGCTTGGTGTCGAATATTGTTCTTCTTACTTCTTAAACTGATTGGCCGCTGTGTCTAGCTCAGATGGCTGTAGTTTGGGGATGTTGGGGCAGTGGGTAAGAGCTCCATTTACCATCAGCAGAACAAATCATAACCTCACAGGACATGGCATTAGTCAAGATGATACCAATGGTAATCTCTCGTATACAAGGCACAAGGACAGGATTAGCCTGTCATAGATGAGATACAAAACCTGCGGCTTTTCCTATCATCGGTAATTTTCATCTCCCCTCGATGTAGAACAAGTGTCTCGGGATGTGGTCACAGTGAATTTCCCTTTAGTTATTAATAGTGCGAAGGATATTTGGCTATTTCTATATAGTCCGAGCTGCAGAAGAGGAGACATGGGTCCTGTAGGGAAGACCTTCACATCTATAAATCTGGTGACTGTGATCCTCTCTATTCCTGGAAACTTCTTTATTGTTGTCATGAACATTGTAGATTTCTGTAAGAACAGAAGACTTCCTTGATCAGATTATCCTTGGCTTCAGTGTCTTCAGCTTACTACACACTCTTCAGGAAGGGAGTTTTCTACTTAACGATCTGCACCAGTCTCCCATTAACTGGTACGAAATGAAAGCTGTGAATGTCTTCCTGTACTTGAATGTCTGCACCTTATGGTTCTCCGCCCTCCTTAGTCTACATTTCTGTCTGAAGATTGTCAATGTTAACCACTGGTTCTACATCAGTCTTCAGAGAAGATTTCCTAAGTTGATTCCTTGGGTTATCATGGCTTTTCTCCTCGGATGGATCTCCTTGAGTCTATATTCTGCACTGGACACAAAGTTGGAGAGCCTACAGAACACAACTCCTGGAGATGTTGGAGCTATAACAAAGACATCTCTTGAGACATTACTGACCTTTCTGGTGATTTGTTTCTTGTGCTCTTTAGTCTGCTCGGTTTCGGCAATGACCATCCTCATCTCTCTAATCACACACATGAGAAGGATCCAAGAGAACACCGAGGGATCCCGATCTCCGAGCCTCGAGGCTCATATTCGTGCCATCAGAACCGTCACCTCTTTACTTGCGGCTAATATTCTTATATCTGCTTCTTTCTTTTCGGTCTTTTTCACCGATAACTCATTTATAAATCTCCTTAGTATTCTCATATCTACATCTCATATAGTCGGCTCCTACTTTTTGATTAAGGGAACAAAAAGACTGGATAGCAAACTAGGAGAGATACTGAGCTGGTGTTCATGCCGTATGGGTCAGGTAAAGTGATATAATAATTCTCTGTGGGAGCCGAGGTTACTCCAATAGTATGGCTGGCAGATCTGAATCAAGTCTGAATGTGGAAAACCAATTTCCCCAACGGTACAGATATTTTCGATCACCCACGGTTTCTCTGACACAAAGTCAGAGACCTATTTGCGGATCGTATGACTACTGCTAAATGGGGTTGAGCGATCAGGTTCGGAAAAGATGAGATTCCGATCGGTGATCGAGCAAATTTCACAATCGGGATCGGTCGGAAATCGGATTTTGAAAGCTCAAGATGGGCTCAACCCTAAAAGTGACTTTTCCCATAGAGAAACATTGACTAGGGTTGAGCGATCAGGATTGGGAAAGTTCGGATCCCGATCGGTGATCGAGCAAATTTCACGATTGCAATCGGCTGGAAAGTGATCGTAAATCGGATTTTAAAATCACTCCTGAAATCTCAAGATCGGATCAACCCTACTGCTAAACATTTATTATGTTATATTTACAGCATTGTGCTTAGTGTCACATGTGAATAGTTTATATGCCGTTGTGATGTAACTAACCCTTGTGTTGGACTTTTAGCACTGAGGTTGGCAGAACAACCCTCTGTTTCGGAGAGTCATGGTCCAGTCCCAACCATGGTTGGCTGGGTAAGGGATGGAGATTTAGAGAGTCTTTGGTTGAGTCTTCTGCCAGCTCCCAGTCATGAGAGAAGTGCAAGTGCCATTTAGGAGGAGATCCTGAGGTTATACAGAGCTTTCCAGTGATGGGCTGGACTGGAGTCATCTCTAGGTGGTCATACATTCAACGTGGCAGGTGTAGCACTATTGTACTGGTGCAGCAGGATTACATCAACTACTATTGGTCTACTGAGGAGCAGGCATGGCTGCTGGGATATGCCAAGCCACAGGAGATTCCACCATTACCTTCCCCAAAATCCAAAGAGGCTGATTGAGAGGAGTTAACCTCCAGTATGTCACTGTCAAGTGTTGTGCCTTCCAACTAACTTTGCTGGAGAGAATAAGTTATCTACCATCCAGTCATAACCAAATGGAGTGATCTATTAAGTTTTTTGCCTTCATGGGTGCTCCCTGAAGAGACTTCCTGGACTCATTATGGTTTGTAAATATTCCCAATTTGAAGTGTTGTGGCTCATACCAAACTATTGGACAATGTCCCAGTTTTATTCCTAGTGATGTTGTCAACCCTATTCCAGTCCTTCACCATCTCAATGGCTCCAAGATTGGACACTCACGCAGCTGTGCCTTGGAGTCTTCCATTGTGTCATTGCCCTTTTTTTCCTGACTTTGACTAGACAATCGGATCAGTGGCCGACATCCTTCTTTTATTGCATATATTCACTTCCTTACAGCTGCAACTTCTATTCCCTCCTGGATTTATTTGCCGAGGGCAGGTCTGGTTAAAGCGGGGGAAATTGCAGCATCCCAGCGGACACTGCTTAGATGCACATTGCAATACATTGTGTTGTTTTACCTGCATTACTGTGTATGGTGCTGCATCTACATAGCGCACATTGTATATTGTGTTTGGGCTGTTTCCACTGTGGTTGGAGGAATATTGTTGTCCGCCTAGAAATAGGAGAACTACAAGGGCCATTTTGGAGGAGAATCTGAGCTGAGTGTGGACCCAGATTCCCACAGGATAAGCAGGTCATTCCTTGGAGTCTATATATTACACAGAGACAGGTAGAGATGTGGACTCTGTCACCTTACTGATATTTCTGGGCTTGCATTGCTGTAGATTATCACCCAGCTTTTCCCCCATCCTACAGGAAGCTATATACTGGTTGCTGTTGCTTCAATAAAGTAACAACCTGTTGTCTACCTGCAATCTGTGTCTCCCGAGTCCATTCTGTACGGCCACCAAGGGCCCTTCCAAATAAAACCACTGTGAGCTGAAGATCACTGGTGAAAGTCCCAGGGACAACCATCATCACCATCAGATACCCTATAGACCCCCTTAGCACTGCACCAACTCAGGGGCTGAGCTGGAGGAGACAGTCGAGCGTTTTGGTTACCGTGACAAGTGCTACTGCTTCAACTACTACTCCTAGTTCTAGATTTCCTCCAGTGGGTTTCTGCAAGAGGACAGAGGAGTCTGCAGAAGGACCGAGGAGTCTGGAGGGGAAAAAGAAGGTGTTGGGACAGAGAGGTCTGGAGAGACAAAGGGGTCTGAACTAAACATAAGAGTCTAAAAGAAGACAGGTAGAGGGGGCACATCTGGAGGTATACGGGGTACAGCAGAGCCCTATAGACGTCCATTGGTCTAGCATTATGACACCTGACTTGTAGGTGCTCTGAAGCCATCACATGCTGGTGTGTATGACGTCTTAGGGGTTTCATGTCTTATATTTTGCTGGTTTTAGATCTCTACAATAACAACTTCTAAGCGATGAATAATGGACAAGGTTAACCCTATAATATCTCTTGTTCTCGCCGGAGATTACTATTCAGAGGAGGGTCTGGATGAGACGTCTTCATGCTAGTATATAGTGACACTGATACAGGGAGCACTGCAGGACACGAGAGACTCTGCCAGACACAATATGCAAAGGACATTGAAGGTGATTTCCATGTGTACTGGATGGTGCTGAAACGTGTATACTGCCAACAATCACAGGAGTAACTTGAGCGATCCATGTAAAACACGAAACAGGAGGTGACAAGTCTGGGTCACAATCCAGAGCAGCAGGTTCGGTGGTGAACAGAGGACAACAGTGAGCGCTCACCGACTGCCCGGACTAATAGACGCTGGACATGAAGTAACCGCCATGTCCAGCAAGTTATATTATACACGAGCAAGAGCGGGTGTCTTCATGGTTTCAGGTGACTGCGGCCAATCTATTGCCCCTTCCAGTCGTGTCATCAGCCATATAGATGAGTTATTGGACTACAGGCGGCCCTCCAACGCTGTCACTGTAGAGGACATACGTGATCATCCATCACAGAGCACAAAGAAGTATAACAGACATGTCAATCTCTGAAAATCTTCACGGTTCAGATCTGGCGGCCATATACACAAAGTTCTGGGTTTAAGAACCAGGAAGAAATTAGAGAAAAAAAAAAAAAAAAAGACTAAAACTTAGAACAGATGAGAGAGATAACCTATGTAACTGACCTAAAGTTTTATTAACATTATTGTATATGTGTTGGAAATGTAATAAAGTAAATGCCAATACCCTCATGTTAGTAATACACTTTAGTCAACGACCGTCACGAAACATTGTCAGCAACTTAACGTTATTGGTATCGCCGTAACCCTTATGAAATCTGCAGCCTGATATTATTCAGACCTCCTCGGACTTCCAAATTGGACTGGACTAGAGATGGGCAAACTGACTTGTGCCAAGCCCGGTTCGACCCAAATATTCCCAGTTATGTTTTTACGAAACCAATCAAGTGGAGATTTGTCTTGGGCGAACTACGCAAAATGGCCCCTGTGACCTGCGTTACAATAAATTATTATACGCTTTGGTTTCTTCAGACCCAAGAGTATAATAAGTAGAGAACCAGGGGAGGTGAAATAAATAAAAAACATATATACTCACCTCTTTTGGGTCTCGTCATGATGTCCTGTACTCTCCTGGTGATATCATGTTCCCGGGTCACCACTGAGGCCTGTGATTGGGCCACATGGGCCCGGGAATAGTTGATGTCTTCATGTGACACTAGCACATGATGTCACCAATTAGCCCAAAAGAGGTAAGTATGAATGTTTTATTGGGTTTTTCACCTCCCCATCTTGGAAGAGACCTCAAAGTATAATAATTTCACTTCTGGTTTGAAACACACTTGTTGGACCCAAAACGATTCGAGGACCTGAGTTGATCAGAAAGGATAACTGAGCACTCTGCAAAGAAATACACAATAACTACACAAGCTCTGCTACAGGTATGGAAATCTCACTACAAACCACTACATTTGCCCCATGGTTATGGCCATAGAGCCTCTTCTTCATGGTGGAGAACTTGGCCTCCGTGTCACATGTCCAGTCTTCTGGATATGATGTCCTGTATAGAGGTTGGCTCTTTGGTGCTCTCCAGGCCTCTTTTTCCAGGAGGCTCAGACCAAGGTCTTCTTGGATCATTTTTATCAGCCCTCGGCCTCTCTGTCCTCCAGAGAACATTTTTTTTTGCAATATTTTGAGACGTTTCACATAACCACAACTTGAAAAGCGACTGGTGGACATGGCTTTTTGGGATAAAGGACTCTATCTTGACTTGGTCTATGGTCTTTATCCTCAGGGTTAAAATCTGCCGAATACTCCAAAAGATTTTTTTTTTTTTTTGAATACTCTAAATGTAACAGGGTCAGTTCTTAGGGTGTGTGACCCTTGACCCTATGTAGTGGTCAATTGGTTACAGGCAAGGTAAGTACAATGCTTGGTGGTGACAGAGACTCATATGGGCACAGACAATGACAGTGACTATCTCCATGAAGGCTAACAACAAGATGGTTACAGAGTCTATTAGAATAACAGTCTCAACACAGTTGTGGGTCAGGATAAGATAGGACTGCAGTCACACCAGCAGAATATACAGGACCTTGGTAAGTACAAACCACAGTCAGCTCCGATACACAATCCAGAATTAGGGTTGAGCGATTGGGATTGGAAAAGATCGGATCCCGATCGGCGATTTCACGATTGCGATCGGCTGGAAAATGATCGGATTTTGAAATCTCAAGATCGGCTCAACCCTAAAAGTGACTTTTCCCATAGAGAAGCATTGACTAGGGTTGAGCGATCGGGAAAGATGGGATCCCGATTGGCGTTCAAGCAAATTTCACGATCACGATCGGCTGGAAAATGATGGGAAATTGGATTTTAAACTTGATCCTGAAATCTCAAGATCGGCTCAACCCTATCCAGAATAACTCACAATCACCAGGCCACAGCCGATGGCTCGATCATGAGAGGGGGATCTAAAGCCAAAGCAGCTTGCCAGTTGGAGCCAATCTACCCCTACAGTTCCGAGCCAGTTTCTTCAGAGTTTACCAAGGACTTGAGTTACCACCACACCTGACATCATCCAGAGCTCGGTTATTTTCGGTAGTCTCATAGAAGTGAATGGACACTTGAGCCAATTACTGCAATCTCTAGTTTAGTAAGCTGGTAAGGTTGACCATAAGATTATCAGGATTTCTAAGCTCCGCATCACCTACTGTATGATATGTTTCTAGGTCAGGGGTGTCACTAGAGCAAAAGATCCCGGACATAGGCCCCAATTCTTCTCTCTAGTTCCCTGATTGTCCTTCCAATTCACATTCCAATTCCAAATGGGGGCACCATTGCTAATGGGGGGGGGGGGGGTCCGGGGGTAGCATTATAACTATTGTAGGTACTATTGCTAATGTGGACACACTAGGGGAATATTATTACTACTGGGAAAGTGGGGCACTATGGGGAGAACTATTACCAATGTGGACATGCTGGGGAGCATTAATACTACTTTTGTCACTATTGCTAATAGCGGGACACTGGAGTAGTGTTATTACAATTAGGAGTACTATGTGAGCATTAATGGTAATGAAGGAACGATAGCGGAGCATTACTATTATTGATGGCACTATAGCGGGTACACCGGGAGGCATTGTTACTATTAGGTGTGGTGGGACACTATCTGGATCACTAATAACAGGCACAATGGGGGAATAGTATTACTATGATCAAAATGATCACCCCACTAACCTTCACACTGGGTGAAATGACGGTACTTTTTCTACACCAGGGCCTGGGTACACTCGAGATGTGTACGTTATTCTGGATAAAGGGCCGGTATAAGCAAAGAAGAAGTTGCCACGCCTGTTAGGAGGGATGGCCGACCACTGATCTGATACTGATGGTGTATCCCAAGAATGGGCCATCGATATTGTATTCTCAGAAAACTCCTTTAATATCAAAAAGGTCATTGATATAATGTCAATGATAATTATCACGTGTGTGCTCTCTACCGTAAATCCTCAAGACTCCTTGAAGACTTAATGTGTTGCACCATTAAGAAAATTGGTTTTCCATGCTCCAATATGATCATGAACTCCTGGCCAAATATCCAATCTGGGGGTAAATCTTCTACATGTGACCAAAACTAATTTCTGGAAGAACCAAGTGGATGTAGAAGAGACAATATGGCGAGTATTACATTACTGACTATCGCTGGCGACACATGACCATCGAGTCAATATCCCTGACAGCGTCTTATCCAGTTTTTTGGTTCCCTTAATTATAAAGTAGGAACTAAATATATGAGATAAAAAAATAAGGTTACCAAATAGATATATCGGGGATTCCCAACGAAAACTCAATATAAAGACAGAAGTAAATATAAGAATATTCGCCACCAGTAAAGTGCTGATGGTTCTGACAGCACGGAGATGAGCCTCGAAGCTTGGAGATCGGGATCCCTCGCTATTCTCTTGGATCCTCTTCATGTGTTTGAGCAGAAAGATGAGGATGGTCGATGCCGATACTGAGCAGAGCAAAGAGCACAAGAAACAAAATGCCAGAAAGAGCAATGTCAACCAAAAAGATCTTGGATCTTCCTTCATGGATATCACTTCACATGTTGTGTTCAGTAGAGACTGCGGTGTTGTGTCCGAATAAAGATTCAGAAAGACGTATCCGAGGAGGAAATTCGCCATAACCCCAAGACACAACTTAGGAAATCTTCTCTGAAGACCAATGTACAACCAGTGGTTAATACTGACAATCTTCAGACAGAAATGTAGACTAAGGAGGGCCGAGAACAATAAGGTGGACACGATCAAGCGCCTAGAGCCAAGCACATCTTTGGGCAAATGAAATAGCCCTCCGCCCAGGACATACATTTCATGAAGTTCATGCAGAAGGCTGCAGACACTGAAGCCGAGGATGAGCCGATCACTTACTGGAAGTCTTCTGTTCTTACAGAAATCTAGAAGATTCACAACAATAATAAAGACGTTTCCAGGCAGTGAGAGGATCACAGTCACCAGATTGATATAGGTGATGGTCTTTGTTGTAGGATCCATCTCTCTCCTTCTGTAAATCAGCAGGTTTGCCAATGTTTCCTTCACTTCTTGTTGACTTGATACAAATTACTGAGCGGTATCAGATGCAGGAACACGACGTGAAACCCGAGTTCATTTGAGATCTGGAAACACGGTGTCATGCAGCGAATGGAAATATTCAAGGCAGTTTATGGAAAGATGGAAATTACCCATATGAAAAAGTCACAAGATCTGAGTCTACAAATGACAGATCGGGCTCGGAATTGTCTGGATACAAATTGTCTGTGTAAAGGATTCCACTGAAGTCACCACCGAACGTCTACAAGAGTGATGGCAAAAGCTTTAAAGGGATTGAATCATTCAGAAGTAATTTTTTGTCCCTAACATGTCGGAATAGCCTTAAGAAAGGCTGTTCTTCTCCTACCTTTCGTTGTCTTCTCTGCTGGTATGCAAATGAGTTCTCTCGCAGCACTGGGGGAGGGCCTCAGCGCTCAAACCGCACTGGGAGCGTCCTTAATGCTGCCAGAAAACTCTCCAGCGCCGCCTCCATCCTCAGGAACATCCTTTTCCTATGTCTTCTTCAGGCGTTGAAACTTGTAGGCTTCGGGCCGAGCCTACTGCGCATGCCTGCGGCCACAGTACTTACACAGTTGGTAAGCGGCCTTTAATACCTGCCTAAACAGCACAACATGTACAGTGGCTTGCAAAAGTCTTCATATCCCTTGAACTATTTCACATTTTGTCACCTTACAGTCACAAATATAGATGGATTCTATAGAGATTTTCAGTGATAACCAACACAAAGTAACGAATAATTGTGAAGTGATACAAAGTTGTCAAAAATCTAATCCAAAAAAATCAGAAAAGTGTGACACTTGTTCTGTGAAGGCCTCAGTGGTTTGTTAGAGAACACTAGTGACCAAACAGCTTCATGAAGACCAAGGAACTCACCAGACAGCTCAGAGATGAATATAAAAAACAAAAACATAGCAAAATAAGGGAGATCCAAACAACTTACATGGACCCAGTGGAAGATCTCCCTAGTGTATTAACACCCCTCCAAAAATGTGCCGTTACCTCTAAGGAATGCTCACAAAGGGAAAAGACAAAAAATGAGGTAAAACAAAAACACTCAACATAACAATTTTGAAAAATATATTACCAATTTTTATTAGAATAAAATTTACATATATAGATGAAAATGATAGACATGTAATAGTACAGGAATGTTCCCACAAGAGGTCAGCACAATAGTGGATGAACTATCTCATATTATTACAAAAACTGTGCTGAAAAATTCGGCTTATACTCGAGTATATACGGTATATAACAGCATGCCACTTTGTTGTTGTCTTACAATTATATGTATAGACACAAGCATTGAATAACAATAGTTCCTACAGCACAAATGGACCAGTACAAATATGTAGTAAAAGCAGCACATTCAAAGTGAAATCACCTATAAATGTACGGACATAGTGTCCAGCCGTGTTATATAGGAACGACCCATATTGTACTGCTACAAATGCATTCACTTGGAGTCATATTACAAACACTCAAATATACTGAACTGAAGCGGAGACAACAAAAGAGGACTTGTATAAATGACTGAATAAATCACAATCGCTTGCCCATGGAAGTAGTAAAAAGGGGAGATGCACAGGAACACCCACGGCTGACCGCCCGACGCGCATTTCGGCGTATCGCCTTCATCAGGGGATGGTATACAATACAATAAAAGACGGGGTTAAATAGCTCGCCATGATTGTGATCGACAGATGGCAGAACCAAACAGGACAATATGAGCAGTCGCAGACAGCTTCACTACAGCCAATCAATAAGTCCTAGCACGGCATAGTTGGGCAAGTGCCGGGGCCCACAGAGCCTCTGGGGGCCCCCCGGCACTTGCCCGCCCCAGCACTTGCCTGTCCCAATTTTAGCTCCTTGGCGTCCGTCGGACATAGGCGATTAAAGCAGGAGCTGTCACAGCTCAGCTCCTGCTTTAACGCTGCGGCCCGGCTTCTGCATTTGTAGCTGCGATGTGATGACGTCATATCAGGCCTACAACTATGTGAGTGGAGTGAGATTGGAGAGAGTGGCGGGGGAGCATTGGAAGGTGAGTGCAAGTGTTTGTTTTGTGTTAAACATTAAGGTGGAACATAATGAAGGGGGCCCATGAAACTGGGGGCATATGAGGAAGGGGGGGGGGAGAACGGCATTATTAAATATTTGACAAATTTTTACAAATTTTTTTGCATCAAAATTTTCTTCCCCGATTTTCCTCTTCTAAAACCTTAGTACGTCTTATGGTCCGGTGCGTCTTATAGTCTGAAAAATACGGTAATTTTTTCTTCTATTGGACTCCAAGGACTCAGACTTTCTTGCTTTGTATCTTAATAACTTCATAGACACTGTTTTCCAATGGGCGTCGAGCACAACCGTATTGGCAGCCGATGGAACATCACCCGTAGGCATTGATCACAAAAACTAATCCTGTATAATATAAAGACAAAAAGGTAAGTGGAAAACCACAACATAAAACACAACCAACATAAACCCCTACACAAAGAAATAGAAGAAAAACATATATATGTGTCAGGACCTACAAAAAAAAAGAGTTGAAGCCGAAAGCTTCATTCAGACCAACAGGAGCCAAAGAGCCAAGCGTCCAACTCCAGAGCCAAACGCTTATTTAAGTTGCCACCCCGTATGTCAATATTGATGGTATCAATACCGCAGACTCGTATCAACGTTGGATCACTGTCATGAAATTCAGCAAAATGTCTCGCGACAGGTTTAAGTCTATCATGTACAGAATCAGGATTAAATGACGCGAGTATGTCCCTTACATGTTCGCGTACCCTCACTTTTAACTCTCGTCACGTCATCCCCACATACACCACCAACAGGTCGCATGGTACACGACATATTTACTGATCTGATATGTCTTGTCACCGTTGGAATTTTGAAATTCACATTTTCTTGAGGCCTGTGGGCATGCGCAGTCGGCTCTGCCCAAGGCCTACAATTTTCACCACCTGCGCCGGAAGAAGACGTGTGAAGAGGACGTTCCTGAATAAGATGGAGGCGGCGCTGGAGAGTACTATCGCAGCATTGGGTACGCACCCTGTGCTGCGAGAGAACCCAATTGCATACCCACGAAAACCGAGATCTCTACGGAACGGTGGCGCGGAGAAGACATCTAAAGGTAGGAGACGAATAGCCTTTCTTAAGACTATTCCTACGTGTCAACCAGAAAAAAATGTGTTTTAATGATAGGATCCCTTTAATGGACACTGGACCTGAAGTAACCGCCATGTCCAGAGAGTTATATTACATCCACTTCTATGGAGAGCACGAGTGGGTGTCTTCATGGTGTCAGGTGACCGTGGCCAATCTATTGCCCCTTCCAGTAGTGTCCATGAGTTAGTGGACTACGGGCTGCGCTCCAAAGCTGTCACTGTACAGGGCTGTATAACATCTGTGGGTATTGGGATTCGGTTCCCACTCCAAAGGTCTGAGTGTCGTCCGGCTCAGAAGATCCTCTCTGGTATTCTGAGATCCTTTTATATGAAGAGCTCTCAAGTCCAGCAGGGCAGATTTTACCATTTGGAGAATCCTCTTGCATTCTGTCAGAGGTCACTTGCTTCGGTTTCCACCCTTGTTCAAATAATAAGCCACGATTAGGTGGTCTGTCTGAATCAGGACAGATTGGTGCTGGATCGATGGTTTGAAATGCAGAAGTGCCGGCCTGATAGCTTTCATCTCTCAAAAATTTGAAGAACGGAGCCCGGCCAATTTGCCCAATGGTACTTGCGCCCATGAAGTTTGAAGTTGAGCACTTCGACCTCTCATGGAGACATCTATGGTTACGATGACTGATTCCTGGAACTGGAAACTTTCTCCTGTGGCGTAGGCCGAGCCACCATTTCTGGTCTTCTCTCGTAGTTTGATCTTGACTTAATTTTGTTTGCTTCCTCTTCATATCTCCATTCCAATGACGGAGCGTATTGTGCTGGAGACCATGGCTGTGTGCCATAACCCAAGCTACTGCATCTATTGAGGCTCAGAAGAGTGATGACTACATTGATATGGTCTTGCAGGAAGCCGAGGGAGCGGCTATCAGCCAATCGTTGAGATATGGAAAGTCTTGACTTGCTTTCAACCATAGAGCTGCTGCCACTTTGGTGAAAACCCTTGGAGAAGTTAGGCCAAAAAGCAGTGCTGTGAATTGGTCAGTGACTATTCTCAAGAAATTTCTTGAAACTGGATTGATAGGAATGTGCAGCTACGGATCTTTCAAGTCCAAGGAGCTAGGACTTGGCCTTGGTGTAAGGCTGCTGTGACTGTTTCCATCCTGAAGTAAATTTTCTTCACCTATCAGTTCAGGGATCTGAGATCGCTGATCATTCTCCAGGAGCCACCGACCTCTGAACTGGAAACAATCCCATGACATTCTTCCTCTTCTGGGACTTCTTCTATGGCATTCGTTACCAAGAAGTCTTGTATAAGAGGAAAAACATGAAGTTGATGCCTTCTCCTCCTCTTATGCCTGCTTGTGTAAGAAAAAAATCCAAGATGGCGCACAGAGCATGCACGGTACACTCAGCCACTAAGGTGGGCAGAACGTACAGCACATGCTCCGTGCGCCATCTTGGTTTTCTATTTACATGAGCAGGCACAGTGCACCTACTTAATTAAGAAGGAAGTAAAGAAGAGGAGAAGGCGTCAACTAAAACCAAGAAGGGGGCGGGGATGCATGTCCAGGTGGATGACGCGGGCGTGCTCAGAGACGCCCCCTGTGCTCTGTGAAGACTAATTTGCATAAGAAGAAATCAGCTTTTTCGTGAAAACTTCGGCAACGTAACTGAAACAAAAGGCCTAACTACTAAACCTAATAATGGCGGCCTGTAGATCGGTTTAGTGAAAATTAAACAATACCGATGATAGTCGCCCGATATAGACCCTTCTGCATACTCCTCTTTACTACTATATACTCTTCTATGATACTTCTGTATACTCCTCTTTACTACTACAGTGTTGGCCAAAAATCTTGTCCCCCCTGCAGTTCTGTCAGATAATCCTCGTTGTCCCCCAGATAATGATTACACAGCACAAACTCTTTGGTAATATCTTCAGTTATTTTGCAATGAAAAAACACAAAAGAGAATGAAAAAAAAGTCACATCATTGATCATTTTACACAAAACTCCAAAACTGGTGCGGACAGAAGTATTGGCGCCCTCAGCCTAATACTTGGTAGCACAACCTTTAGACACAATAACTGCGCACAACCGCTTCCGCTAACCAGCAATGAGTTTCTTACAAGGCTCTGCTGGAATCTTAGACCCTTCTTCTTTGGCAAACTGCTCCAGGTCCCCCCTGAGATGTGAAGGGGGCCTTCTCCAAACTGCCACCAAGAGATCTCTCCTCCTCCCCCACAGGTGTTCTATGGGATTCAGGGCTGGACTCATTGCTGCCACTTTACAAGTCTCCAGGGCTTTCTCTCACCACCATTTTCTAGTGCTGACCTGAAGTGTGTTTTGGGTCCTTGTCCTGCTGGAAGAGCCCTGACCTCTGGGGGAGACCCCGCTTTCTCACACTGGGCCCTACATGATGCTGCACAATGTGTTGGTCGTCTTCAGACTTCATAATGCCATGTACACGGTCAAGCAGTCCAGTGCCAGAGGCAGCAAAGCAACCCCAAACCATCAGGGACCTCCGTCATGTCTGACTGTAGGGGGCGTCTTCTTCTCTTTGAAGGCCTCTTTCTTCCCTGTAATCTCTATGTTGAGGCCTTTTCCTACTTTTGTCTCCTCTGACCAGAGAACATTCTTCCAGAACAGTTTTGGCTTTCTCAGGTAAGTTTTGGCAAACTCCAGCCTGGCTTCTGTCTGTGGGTAAGAAGTGGGGTCTTCCTGGGTCTCCTACCATACAGTCCCTTCTCATTCAGACGCTGACGCTGGATAGTACGGGGTGACACTGTTGTGCCCTCGGACTGCAGGGCAGCTTGGACTTGTTTGGATGTTAGTCGCGGTTCTTTATCCGCCATCCGCACAATCTTGCGGTGAAATCTCAGGTCAATGTTTCTTCTCCGTCTACATCTAGGGAGGTTAGCCACAGTGCCATGGGCTTTACACTTCTGGATGACACTGCGCACGGTAGACACAGGAACATTCAGGGCTTTGGAGATGGACTTGTAGCCTTGAGATTGCTCAGGCTTCCTCACAATTTTGCTTCTCAAGTCCTCAGACAGTTCTTTGGTCTTCTTTCTTTTCTCCATGCACAATGTGGTCACACAAGGACACAGGACAGAGGTGGAGTCAACTGTAATCCATTTCAACTGGCTGCAAGTGTGATTTAGTTATTGCCACCACCTGTTAGGTGCCTCAGGTAAGTAACAGGTGCTTGTAATTACACAAATTACAGAAGCATCACATGATTTTTCAAACAGTGCCAATACTTCTGTCCACCCCCTTTTTTGTTTGGTGTGGAATTATATCCAATTTGGCTTTTTGACAATTCTTTTTGTGGTTTTCCATTGAAGACAAATTAAATGAAGAAAATACCAAAGAATTTGTGATTGCAATCATTATCTGGAAGAACACGAGGATTATCTGACAGAACTGCAGGGGGGCCAATACTTTAGGCCAACACTGTACACCTGTATAATACTCTTATATGACTATATACACCTGTATAATACTCTTATATACCTATATACACCTGTATAATACTCTTATATAACTATATACACCTGTATAATACTCCTATATCCTGTTATATACACCTGTATTATACTCCTATATACTGTGATATACACCTGTATTATACTCCTATATCCTGTTATATACACCTGTATTATACTCCTATATACTGTGATATACACCTGTATTATACTCCTATATACTGCTATATACACCTGTATTATACTCCTATATACTGTGATATACACCTGTATTATACTCCTATATACTGCTATATACACCTGTATTATACTCCTATATACTGTTATATACACCTGTATTATACTCCTATATACACCTGTATTATACTCCTATATACTGTTATATACACCTGTATTATACTCCTATATACTGCTATATACACCTGTATTATACTCCTATATACTGTTATATACACCTGTATTATACTCCTATATACTGTGATATACACCTGTATTATACTCCTATATACTGCTATATACACCTGTATTATACTCCTATATACACCTGTATTATACTCCTATATACTGTTATATACACCTGTATTATACTCCTATATACTGCTATATACACCTGTATTATACTCCTATATACTGTGATATACACCTGTATTATACTCCTATATACTGTTATATACACCTGTATTATACTCCTATATACTGCGATATACACCTGTATTATACTCCTATATACTGTGATATACACCTGTATTATACTCCTATACACTCACAGCTACCCTCCCCACCTCTCCTCCTCTTCTCTGGGGCTGCCCCTTCTGTTTTCCCCTTCAGTCCCTCTGTATATTAGAGATTACAGGGGTCTGTCACGATATGTTCTGTAATACCACTGCCGCCATGTTTCCGTAGTACATCCCCCATGATGTTGATGACGTGGACTCCGGTAACATGGCGCTACAGTGCAGACATCCTGCAGATCGCTGACGTGTCAGTGTAAACGTTTGGTGGGCGTGGCTAAGCAAATTGTTGCTGAGTAGTAGACTAACGAGAGGAGATTATTGCGCAGGCGCTTTGCTCATGTTTCGCTCCTACTGAGCATGCGTGTTGGTTCAGCCGTGCAGTTCCTGTGTCCGGTGTTAGAGTCTGCAGATCCGTGTACGATGGAGCGTGTGATGTAACCGGATCGGTGAGAGGAGGAGCTAGTGAGAGCACGGGGGCGAACCGGGGTAGGGGAGGGCAACGTATTGGCTGTATGTCACCGAGGGGAGGCTCCTACTGCAGGTGCTGGGGGTAGTGTCATGTTATAGGGGCTCATCGGCTGGTCTGTGGGGTGTATTGGGGGGGGGGAGGCTCCTTCTGCAGGTGTTGGGGGTAGTGATATATTAGGGGGGTCCTCTGTCACCTCTATGGGGTGTATTTGGGGGGGGGGGGAGGCTCCTTCTGCAGGTGTTGGGGGTAGTGATATATTAGGGGGGTCCTCTGTCACCTCTATGGGGTGTATTTGGGGGGGGGGGAGGCTCCTTCTGCAGGTGTTGGGGGTAGTGATATATTAGGGGGGTCCTCTGTCACCTCTATGGGGTGTATTTGGGGGGGAGGCTCCTTCTGTAGGTGTTGGGGGTAGTGATATATTAGGGGGTCCTCGGTCACCTCTATGGGGTGTATTTGGGGGTGGGAGGCTCCTTCTGCAGGTGTTGGGGGTAGTGATATATTAGGGGGTCCTCGGTCACCTCTATGGGGTGTATTTGCGGGGGGGGGAGGCTCCTTCTGCAGGTGTTGGGGTTAGTGATATATTAGGGGGGTCCTCAGTCACCTCTATGGGGTGTATTTGGGGGTGGAGGCTCCTTTAGCAGGTGTGGGGGGTTAGTGATATATTAGGGGGGTCCTCAGTCACCTCTGTGGGGTGTATTTGGGGGGGGAGGCTCCTTCAGCAGGTGTTGGGGGTTAGTGATATATTAGGGGGGTCCTCGGTCACTTCTATGGGGTGTATTTGGGGGGGAGACTCCTTCTGCAGGTGTGGGGGGTTAGTGATATATTAGGGGGGTCCTCGGTCACTTCTATGGGGTGTATTTGGGGGGGGAGGCTCCTTCTGCAGGTGTGGGGAGTTAGTGATATATTAGGGGGGTCCTCGGTCACCTCTGTGGGGTGTATTTGGGGGGGTGGGAGGCTCCTTCAGCAGGTGTTGGGGGTTAGTGATATATTAGGGGGGTCCTCGGTCACTTCTATGGGGTGTATTTGGGGGGGGAGGCTCCTTCTGCAGGTGTTGGGGGTTAGTGTTTTATTAGGGGGGTCCTCAGTCACCTCTATATTTGGGGGGGAGACTCCTTCTGCAGGTGTTGGGATTAGTTATATATTAGGGGGTCCTCGGTCACCTCTATGGGGTGTATTTGGGGGGGAGGCTCCTTCTGCAGGTGTGGGGAGTTAGTGATATATTAGGGGGGTCCTCAGTCACCTCTATGGGGTGTATTTGGGGGGGTGGGAGGCTCCTTCTGCAGGTGTTGGGGGTTAGTGTTTTATCAGGGGGGTCCTCAGTCACCTCTATATTTGGGGGTGGGAGGCTCCTTCTGCAGGTGTGGGGGGTTAGTGATATATTAGGGGGGTCCTCGGTCACTTCTATGGGGTGTATTTGGGGAGGTGGGAGACTCCTTCTGCTGGTGTTGGGATTAGTTATATATTAGGGGGTCCTCGGTCACCTCTATGGGGTGTATTTGGGGGGGAGGCTCCTTCTGCAGGTGTTGGGGGTTAATGATATATTAGGGGGTCCTCGGTCACCTCTATGGGGTGTATTTGGGGGGGTGGGAGGCTCCTTCTGCAGGTGTTGGGGGTTAGTGTTATATTAGGGGGGTCCTCGGTCACCTCTATATTTGGGGGTGGGAGGCTCCTTCTGCAGGTGTGAGGGGTTAGTGATATATTAGGGGGGTCCTCGGTCACCTCTGTGGGGTATATTTGGGGGGGAGGCTCCTTCTGCAGGTGTTGGGGGTAGTGATATATTAGGGGGGTCCTCAGTCACCTCTGTGGGGTGTATTTGGGGGGTGGGAGGCTCCTTCTGCAGGTGTGGGGGGTTAGTGATATATTAGGGGGGTCCTCGGTCACCTCTATGGGGTGTATTTGGAGGGGGGAGGCTCCTTCTGCAGGTGTTGGGGGTAGTGATATATTAGGGGGGTCCTCAGTCACCTCTGTGGGGTGTATTTGGGGGGGGAGGCTCCTTCTGCAGGTGTTGGGGGTAGTGATATATTAGGGGGGTCCTCTGTCACCTCTATGGGGTGTATTTGGGGGGGAGGCTCCTTCTGCAGGTGTTGGGGGTAGTGATATATTAGGGGGGTCCTCAGTCACCTCTATGGGGTGTATTTGGGGGGGGAGGCTCCTTCTGCAGGTGTTGGGGGTAGTGATATATTAGGGGGGTCCTCAGTCACCTCTGTGGGGTTTTGGGCTGATTTGTCTCCGCTCAGCCATTCTTGTATTTGTTTCGCTCTCAGGATCTGTACGTAATCGCCGCTGTCCGCCATCTTGCCGCCGTTTACCGTAGTGTTGTGTTTTACAGTAGAGAACCTCTGTGAGGATGGGAAGACGCCGGCACCCCGACCTCTACAGCGCCCCCTTCCCCCTCTACACTGTGCGCTTTCACCGGGACACAGGGACGGTAGTTACTGGTGGTGGGGGCGGAGCCTCTAAGACTGGCATCAAGAATGCGCTGGTAAGTGTGCACTGCCCCGCCCCTGGTACAGTAAAGCCCCGCCCCTATCTGTACTGACATCACTGTTCTCCTCCCAGCACTTCCTGCGACTGGAGCGGATCTCTGGTCAGATCGCCGCCTCACTACTCCACGCCCATGACACTGAGACCAGGGCCACCATGAGCCTGGCGGTCACCGGGGACACCCTCGCTGCCGGCCAGGATGCCTCCTGCCATATCATCCGCTACCAGCAACACCAGAAGGATGGGCACAATGACGAGACAGGTGACTAACCCCCTGCTAATGAGTGTTACCCCCGCACCACCTCCTGCCCTCCACGTCACCTGCCCCGGCCCATCCCCTGCCCTCCACGTCACCTGCCCCTGGCCACCTCCTGCCTTCCACGTCACCTGCCCCTGGCCATCCCTTGCCCTCCACGTCACCTGCCCCTGGCCATCCCCTGCCCTCCACGTCACCTGCCCCGGGCCATCCCCTGTTCTCCACTTCACTTGCTCCGGCCCATCCTCTGCCCTCCACGTCACCTACCACGGCCATCCCTGCCCTCCACGTCACTTGCCCCGGCCCATCTCCTGACCTCCACGTCACTTGCCCCGGGACATCCCCTGTTCTCCACATTACTTGCCCCGGCCCATCCCACTGCCCCGGCCCATTCCCTGCCCTCCACTTCACCTACCATGGCCCATCCCCTGCCCTCCACGTCACCTCTCCCTGGCCACCTCCTGCCTTCCACATCACCTGCCCCAGCCCATCCCCTGTCCCTGGCCACCTCCTCTCCTCCACGTCACCTGCCCCGGCCCATCCCCTGCCCTCCACGTCACCTCTCCCTGGCCACCTCCTGCCTTCCACGTCACCTGCCCCGGGCCATCCCCTGTTCTCCACTTCACTTGCTCTGGCCCATCCTCTGCCCTCCACGTCACCTACCACGGCCCATCCCTGCCCTCCACGTCACTTGCCCCAGTCCATCCCCTGTTCTCCACATTACTTGCCCCGGCCCATCCCACTGCCCCGGCCCATTCCCTGCCCTCCACTTCACCTACCATGGCCCATCCCCTGCCCTCCACGTCACCTCTCCCTGGCCACCTCCTGCCTTCCACATCACCTGCCCCAGCCCATCCCCTGTCCCTGGCCACCTCCTGCCCTCCACGTCACCTGCCCCGGCCCATCCCCTGCCCTCCACGTCACCTCTCCCTGGCCACCTCCTGCCTTCCACGTCACCTGCCCCGGGCCATCCCCTGTTCTCCACTTCACTTGCTCTGGCCCATCCTCTGCCCTCCACGTCACCTACCACGGCCCATCCCTGCCCTCCACGTCACTTGCCCCGGTCCATCCCCTGACCTCCACGTCACTTGCCCCGGGACATCCCCTGTTCTTTACGTTACTTGCCCCGGCCCATCCCACTGCCCCGGCCCATCCCCTGCCCTCCACGTCACCTGCCCTGTGCCACCTCCTGCCTTCCACATCACCTGCCCCGGCCAATCCCCTGTCCCTGGCCACTTCCTGCCTTCCACGTCACCTTCTCCGGGCCATCCCCTGCCCTCCACGTCACTTGCTCCGGCCCATCCTCTGCCCTCCACGTCACCTACCACGGCCCATCCCTGCCCTCCACATCACTTGCCCCGGCCCATCCCACTGCCCCGGCCCATCCCCTGCCCTCCACGTCACCTGCCCTGTGCCACCTCCTGCCTTCCACATCACCTGCCCCGGCCAATCCCCTGTCCCTGGCCACTTCCTGCCTTCCACGTCACCTACCACGGCCCATCACCTGCCCTGTGTCATCCCCTCCACGTTTGTTAGTTCCCTCAGTTGTTACTGGTGTAGTCCGGAGTAGGGGACTATTATTTTTTCCTCTATTTTCTGATCTTAGGTAACAATGATCGGGGATCAAGGAAGAGGAAACCGTCTAAGACGACCTCAGAAGGCTCAGAGGGAGGGACCAAGAATGAGACCCCAGAGATCTCCCTGCAGCCGGTGACCGTGGTACAGACCGACTTCAGTTCTGATAATCTACAGAAGGCTGTGTGCTTTAATGTGGACTCTACCAAGCTGCTGACAGGGGGAGCTGACGGGTGTGTGCGAGTGTGGGAGGTAGGTACTCCATCATATTGGGGGGCGGGGGATCTCCCCACTTGTCTGCTGAGTCCAAAGTGTAACAGAGTACCTGGACGGGGAGGAGAGAGGTGCCTGAAGGAGGCCAGGAGGTGTCTAGAGGGGGATCTTAGGACATAGGTGGTTTGGGAGAACAGAGGTGGGGGGTGGGGGCAGAGGTGCCTGGAAGAGACCAAAGGGTCTGGGGACTAAGGGGAGTGCTAGTTACTTACTCCCTTCTACATCTGCATACCTGGTCCACTTCTGCTTGCGTGTGTATGGGCAGGCTGGGTGGAATAGCTGTCTGCCAGTCAATGATGGTGGTGGGGCGGAGAAGGGGCCGGGCCGTGCCTTCATTCTTTTAATAAGTGGGGCCCCTGCAGGGTCCCCAGGGTAGGTGGAGTTCTCGCTTCTCGCTCCCATCTCTTCTTCCCTTTCTTGTAGTTTCCGGCTATGAAGAAGATTTACGATTTCAAAGGGCATGAAGGAGAAATCGAGGACATCACTGTCAGCCCTGACAATAAGGTAATGGGGCAGATGGGGGCGCTACTCATCTAGGAGTGGGGGCGGTATCTGTATGAAAGGGATTTGGGGCTGTGCTCATCATCTAAATAGGAAATTATGGGAGGGGGGTCATCATGTAGGAGTGAGATTAGGGCGAGCAGGTGGTGGAGGTCATGGGCGCTCATCAACTAGGAATGTTGGTGGTCACTGGTTTTAGGGATGGTCATTGATGGTCATGTGTCCGCTGCAGGTGGTCACGGTCGGGCAGGATTTCCGCTGCTGTGTCTGGGAGTCCGACCAACTTTTGTCTGAGCTGAGCTGGAATGAAAATCTGCCCAACATCCCGGACAAAATGTATAGATACCGCGCCTGCAGGTGAGATAGGAGGCGGCTGCTCGGTGGAGGGGGAGGGTAGATGTCTCTTGTCGGCGGAGTCACTATATGAGCCATGACTGTATATCTCCAGGTTCGGGAAGGTTCTGGATCAGAAGAAAAGTCTCCGTCTCTACACAGTGCAGATCCCTCATAAAAGAGAGCGCCGTCCCCCTCCGTGTTATGTCACCAAGTGGGACGGACTAAGCTTCCTGCCGCTCCTCACAGAGCCGTGTGGTAATGAGGTCATCTCCTGCCTGGCAGTAAGGTGAGGACCCCACATGTTGTACTGATGGCCCCTCCCCTGCACAACTTGTCATTTCCTGTTGATGGCCCCTCCCCTGCATAGCTTGTCATTTCCTCTTGATGGCCCCTCCCCTGCACAGCTTGTCACTTTCTGTTGATGGCCCCTCCCCTGCATAGCTTGTCATTTCCTCTTGATGGCCCCTCCCCTGCACAGCTTGTCACTTTCTGTTGATGGCTCCTCCCCTGCACAGCTTGTCATTTCCTGTTGATGCCCCTCCCCCACACATCCTGTCTCTTACTGTTACTGATGGCCCCTCCCCCATGTGATATTTCTCACTATTCCCCATTTTGTCGTTGCAGTGATTGCGGCACGTTCCTGGGTCTTGGCTCCGTCACTGGATCTGTCGCCATCTACATTTCTTTTTCTCTTCAGGTTTGTGCTGCCGTGCTGTAGTGGGACATTGGGGGCCCCTGGGGGGGGTCAGGTTTGATGTTCCTGTCTTTCCAGAGTTCCTCCACTGGGGGCATTATTGCACATAAAGCTACATAATTTCGACTTATAATTTACTAACTTGGTGGGATAACTTAAGGAGGACCCTTCACCAGCTCCTTTAATAGGTGCCGCTCCACTGATTCCTTCACAGTTAGATTTTTATCTCTAGCCCCCGCCATTCCTGAGTAATCCCTGTTAGTTTCAGTAAGTAGGGCTGTCTGTCAGGTGGGCGGTCTCTGTATTTCTGTTGTAGCTCAGAACCGCCCACCTGACAGTACAGAACATAGTTGTGCTGACGCTAGCAGAAAGGATTACTCAGTAATGGTGGGGACTAGAGAGAAAATGCCAGCTGGGCCAAAATCAGTGGAGAGGAGCCTATTAAGTAGTGGAGGTGAGAGCGCCTCTTTAATTTAATGTTGTGTTATCTGCCAGGCATAAGTGGATCATCTTCTTCCTCCTCACTTCTTCTTTCATCCTTTTTCTCTTACTTCTCCACGTTCTTTCTCCTTTTTCCTTCCATCTGCTCGTCTTCCTCTTCCGTCTGCTCATCCTCCTCTTCCGTCTGCTCATCCTCCTCTTCCGTCTGCTCATCCTCCTCTTCCGTCTGCTCATCCTCCTCTTCCGTCTGCTCATCCTCCTCTTCCGTCTGCTCATCCTCCTCTTCCGTCTGCTCATCCTCCTCTTCCGTATGCTCATCCTCCTCTTCCGTATCCTCCTCTTCCGTCTTCTCTTCCGTCTGCTCTTCCGTCTCCTCTCCCTCCTCTTCTGTCTGCTCCTCTCCCGTCTGCTCGTCCTCCTCTTCCGTCTGCTCGTCCTCCTCTTCCGTCTGCTCGTCCTCCCCTTCTTCCGTCTGCTCGTCCTCCCCTTCTTCCGTCTGCTCGTCCTCCCCTTCTTCCGTCTGCTCGTCCTCCCCTTCTTCCGTCTGCTCGTCCTCCCCTTCTTCCGTCTGCTCGTCCTCCCCTTCTTCCGTCTGCTCGTCCTCCCCTTCTTCCGTCTGCTCGTCCTCCCCTTCTTCCGTCTGCTCGTCCTCCCCTTCTTCCGTCTGCTCGTCCTCCCCTTCTTCCGTCTGCTCGTCCTCCCCTTCTTCCGTCTGCTCGTCCTCCCCTTCTTCCGTCTGCTCGTCCTCCCCTTCTTCCGTCTGCTCGTCCTCCCCTTCTTCCGTCTGCTCGTCCTCCCCTTCTTCCGTCTGCTCGTCCTCCCCTTCTTCCGTCTGCTCGTCCTCCCCTTCTTCCGTCTGCTCGTCCTCCCCTTCTTCCGTCTGCTCGTCCTCCCCTTCTTCCGTCTGCTCGTCCTCCCCTTCTTCCGTCTGCTCGTCCTCCCCTTCTTCCGTCTGCTCGTCCTCCCCTTCTTCCGTCTGCTCGTCCTCCCCTTCTTCCGTCTGCTCGTCCTCCCCTTCTTCCGTCTGCTCGTCCTCCCCTTCTTCCGTCTGCTCGTCCTCCCCTTCTTCCGTCTGCTCGTCCTCCCCTTCTTCCGTCTGCTCGTCCTCCCCTTCTTCCGTCTGCTCGTCCTCCCCTTCTTCCGTCTGCTCGTCCTCCCCTTCTTCCGTCTGCTCGTCCTCCCCTTCTTCCGTCTGCTCGTCCTCCCCTTCTTCCGTCTGCTCGTCCTCCCCTTCTTCCGTCTGCTCGTCCTCCTCTTCCGTCTCCTCTTCCGTCTGCTCGTCCTCCTCTTCCGTCTCCTCTTCCGTCTGCTCGTCCTCCTCTTCCGTCTCCTCTTCCGTCTGCTCGTCCTCCTCTTCCGTCTCCTCTTCCGTCTGCTCGTCCTCCTCTTCCGTCTCCTCTTCCGTCTGCTCGTCCTCCTCTTCCGTCTCCTCTTCCGTCTGCTCGTCCTCCTCTTCCGTCTCCTCTTCCGTCTGCTCGTCCTCCTCTTCCGTCTCCTCTTCCGTCTGCTCGTCCTCCTCTTCCGTCTCCTCTTCCGTCTGCTCGTCCTCCTCTTCCGTCTCCTCTTCCGTCTGCTCGTCCTCCTCTTCCGTCTCCTCTTCCGTCTGCTCGTCCTCCTCTTCCGTCTCCTCTTCCGTCTGCTCGTCCTCCTCTTCCGTCTCCTCTTCCGTCTGCTCGTCCTCCTCTTCCGTCTCCTCTTCCGTCTGCTCGTCCTCCTCTTCCGTCTCCTCTTCCGTCTGCTCGTCCTCCTCTTCCGTCTGCTCGTCCTCCTCTTCCGTCTGCTCGTCCTCCTCTTCCGTCTGCTCGTCCTCCTCTTCCGTCTGCTCGTCCTCCTCTTCCGTCTGCTCGTCCTCCTCTTCCGTCTGCTCGTCCTCCTCTTCCGTCTGCTCGTCCTCCTCTTCCGTCTGCTCTTCCGTCTCCTCTCCCTCCTCTTCTGTCTGCTCCTCTTCCGTCTGCTCCTCTTCCATCTGCTCATCCTCCTCTTCTGTCTGCTCCTCTTCCGTCTGCTCGTCCTCCTCTCCCTCCTCTTCCGTCTCCTCCTCTTCCGTCTCCTCCTCTTCCGTCTGCTCGTCCTCCCCTTCTTCCGTCTGCTCGTCCTCCCCTTCTTCCGTCTGCTCGTCCTCCCCTTCTTCCGTCTGCTCGTCCTCCCCTTCTTCCGTCTGCTCGTCCTCCCCTTCTTCCGTCTGCTCGTCCTCCCCTTCTTCCGTCTGCTCGTCCTCCCCTTCTTCCGTCTGCTCGTCCTCCCCTTCTTCCGTCTGCTCGTCCTCCCCTTCTTCCGTCTGCTCGTCCTCCCCTTCTTCCGTCTGCTCGTCCTCCTCTCCCCCTTCTTCCGTCTGCTCGTCCTCCTCTCCCTCCTCTTCCGTCTGCTCGTCCTCCTCTCCCTCCTCTTCCGTCTGCTCGTCCTCCTCTCCCTCCTCTTCCGTCTGCTCGTCCTCCTCTCCCTCCTCTTCCGTCTGCTCGTCCTCCTCCTCCTCATCCTCTCTTTGATCTTTCTCTCTACAGAAGTTGTACTACGTGCAGGAAGCTCACGGCATTGTGGTCACAGACTTGGCTTTCTTTCCGGATACGAAGCAAGGACTGGCTCTACGCGGTGATAACGAGGCGGCCATGCTGAGCGTGGCAGTGGACAGCCGCTGTAAACTACACGTGCTGCCCCACAGACGTAGGTGTCCTCTCACCAGCTGTATGAAGAGTCTTGGGGGATCTTGAGGGCTGTAGGAGGTCACCGGGCTATAATAACAATGATCCAGAATACGGGACTCAGTTTCGCTGTTACCGGGTCATTGTATGTGGCTCGTAGATTCAGCTCTGGGGTAGATACAATGTTATAGGCTCCTCGAGTCTTCTAGAAACTTCGTGGCCATTTTCCAGATCTCTGCTTGCTGTGAGTGAATGGAAACCTCCTTCTCTACATCTAGAGACAGAAAAGATTTCTAACCTCGTCCTGCGCACACAGATGAGGACTTGTTACCGTGTATCGCCACCACTCCCCTGTCCCTGACACCTGGTTTATTACAAAGAGGATACATTGTAGCAAACCCTCAGCTGTGTGAGCAGGACAGGAGGAGGTTTCTGTTTCGAGTGCGTTCACACCACCATTTAGTCTGTTCTGTTCCATCATGGAACAAGAAGAAGGGACAATAAAAATGGTTCATCTAATGTGGGACAGGAACAGATCCTGAGGGACCCCATTGACTATAATGAAGTCCTTCGAGTCACTGTTGTGTTTTTCCTGATTTTCTGAAATTTTGGACAAAATCCAGAGTCTGGCAGTCTCTGGGCCAAACGGACACCAGCGAAGTGAGAATATGGCCTTATATAACTGTGATGAAGCTTTATAAGCAGAAGTGTATGGTGATGTAGTCAGTGACTCCTCTTCTGACCTCCCCTTTGTTTTCCCTTTAAGGCACCTACCCCGTATGGCTGCTGTTCCTTCTGTGCGCGCTGATGGTGGTCGGAGCCATCCTTCTGCTCCAATACACATTTCCAGACTTCTTCTAGAGGCTTCGGTAGAGATCCTGTGACAGAACAAGACCTGGAACCCCGGTTGTGTTGAGGGCAGGGAGGTCTCCATGATGTGGTGACTCCTCGCTGGTCACACACTTATCTACGTGTGACTTGGATAAGATCCTTTCACGTTTTGCTCGTCGCCCTCCTCCACATTCCACGTCTTCTGCTCCCTGGAGATTTGTAGACATTGAACTGATGATGAAATGTGACGGTCGACTGTGAAGAGCCGACTTTTTATCTGGCCGGTGGTGGACTTGTCGGCAGTGATGTCACCTTCTGTAAACTCATGAGCTCTGGTCCATGGTGGTGGTTGTCCTATCTATGGACCATACAGGCCTATGTCAGCAACCTCTGTACGACGAGCCAACCCTGCACGTTATCTGGTCCATGGTGGTGGTTGCCCTGTCTATGGACCACACTGAGAGCGAGATTGTCTACTATGACTTGTAGAAGCCGCACAGGCCCTGCCATAATGGAGAAGACTCTGCAAGTGTGGCAATCACTTACGCTGCTAAATCCTGAGCCCGAGATCCACCAATAAAGGGGGATTTTATACCTAATGTTTTGTCAGTTCTTGGGAGTCTCCTGTTATCTGGTCACACCATGGGCCGTATCGATGAAGGCGCCTCGCCTGAAGGCTACAACACAGATATACTGGTGGTGCCTCGACTGACTTCTAGCCGTGCCCCATTGACTGAAGCATGGTGGTCTGTATAGGAATCTGGACTATAGAGATTTTATCAAATTTTATGAAGTTTATTATTAATATTCTCCACAATCCACATTCTCCCCGAGCAGCAGGAAGAAACAACCATCTCAACGTGACCAAAGATCCACCACAACCCAATAACCCGACAGCCGCCTTTACGCAGTGACTTCTTCCCTCCAGAGCGGCTCCCGGCCTATGAATAAACCTCTGGACACGGCGACTTCTTTCTTGTATTTTATCTTATTTGCAATCTCTGAGTGTCCCGATAAGCCGAGACCTTGGACTGATAGAAGTGACCGATGCGAAGCTCTCAGACCTCAATGTGCAGTGATAGAGAGGGGTCCGTGCACAGATGCGATAAAGTGGTTATTGTAGGTACATAGCTGGAGATGTCAGACTGGTGGTGACATGATGGTGCCAGGCACGGGCTCAGGGCTGTGACACCCGACACCCCCACCGATCAGCTGTTGGGTGAAGAACAAGTGCTGTGACCTCTTCACTGCTGATGAAGAACAGCTCTGCCCCATTGTCCTTGAAATGTATTGAGCTGCTGCGGGCCATGTGACAAATATAAGTGACATCACTGGCTGGTGAAGCGGAAGCAACACACGCTGCTGAGAGGTGGGGGTGCCAGTGGTGGGCAACCATCTCATATTGATGACCTACCCTACGTAGAAGTCATATATATTGTGCCATTTATGCCCCATTTCCTCCTTTGTCACATGGTCGACTGATTGTCTCACTTTGACATCAGGAAATATGAAACTTTTTTTTTAATATTGCCCACTCTATTCCTCTGCATATCTGGGTACTTAAGGAACTTTGATGGAGTCTTTACAGGTCCTTATAGGGATCCTATCATTAAAACTCAATTTTTTGTCCCTAATACTTAGGTATAACCTTAAGAAAGGTTATTCTTCTACTAGCTTTAGATGTCTTCTCTGAGCTGCCGTTCGGTATAAATCCCGGTTTTCATCAGTAGGCAAATGAGTTCTCTCGCAGCACTAGGGGCGTCCCCACTGCTGCAAGAGAACTCTCCAGCGCCGCCTGCATCTTCTTCAGGAACGGGTCTTCTTCCGGCGCTGGCTTCAAACTTCTAGGCCTCGGGTAGCTGACTGTGTATGCCTACCGGCCACAAGAAAATGGGCGCTTACAATACTGTGTAAGCGGCCATTTTCTTGTGGCCGGTGGGCATGCGTGGTCGGCTTTGCCCGAGGCCTAGAAGTTTGGAGCCAGCGCCGAAAGAAGACCCTAAAGAAGATGGAGGCGGTGCTGGAGAGTTCTCTCCCAGCATTGGGAACGCCCCCAGTGTTGCGAGAGAACTCATTTGCCTACTGATGAAAACCGGGATTTATACCGAATGGCAGCTTGGAGAAGAGATCTAAAGGTAGGAGAAGGATAACCTTTCTTAAGGTTATTCTAAAATTGAGTTTTATTGATCGTATCCCTTTAAGCAGCAGCAGTTACACATACACCTCTGCACTACTACACGTGACGCTTATAAGGAGCCTTTAAGATGTACTCCTCACATACTTGACATTCACGCAATTCACGTACATGGATCATACCCCTTCTCTAAGTGATTTTATAATTGTAATATTTCCTGATGCGAGAAAGACAAAACTGTCCTAAAATGTTCTTTATTGTATGGCCGTACAGTCTAAGGATATAAATAGTCCTGAGTTAATGGAGTAGTCTAGGGATAGAAAACGATATGTCTTCTTCCAGAAACAGCATCACACCTGCCTAAAGGTTGGTTGTGGTATTGCAGTTCCGCCTCAGTCGAGTGGCAATACCGTACACCACCTATGGACAGGTAGGGTGCAGTGTTGGAAGAAGACAGCCATCTTTTTCTATTTTTATTCCAAGTGATTTGTCGCTGGTCATGGAAACTTGAAGGCCTCCTGCTCATGGAGGAACATCCACCAGAATTTCTGGCCTGCCATTACACCACCGCAGACCGGCTTTCATGAGGTAGTCCCGGATATTCAGATAGATTTATTACGTAAGGCCTCTGTAGGTTTTAGTCCATGTTCTCTTCTGATTCAGAAGACTGGTTGGCTCAGGGTACAAGAAGACTGTAGACCCATGGCCAAGGCATTGTTTTCATTTTGAGTTGTTCCCAAGAAGGAGGAGATGCAGAGTGTAGATGAAACCTGGAGTCCCTGGGTCCCGCCATTGTAGGGTATGATGAAGGGTCTAGTGGTCAGTGCCTTTCAGAATAATCTCTACGTATTCGCTGAGTTGTTTAGTTTTTTAGTCCTTTCGTTGTAATGTTCTCGAGCTCATCACTGTTCTGTAGTGCGGCGCCCACAAAATGTGAAAAAACACGATTCATGTACCGCTGGTGAATGGGAAAGAGACCGTCTAAGAAGCCAATGTGTCCACCATGGGCCGTGACCAGCAGAGCAACGTATGGATGTGAGGAGGCTTCATCCAGGGGAAGTGCTGTGACAGGAGACATTAGTATATATTTATTACGTGTATATACCTGTCTATAACAAACCCCCACTAGATAGCCAGGATCCGATGCAGATAGGAGGTCCGTTTCCAATGACAATGGTCAGCCCAAGTCTAAGAAACTTGGTCCACATGATGCGGCTTGACTTAAACCTATGATGGTGTTAGCCTTAGAATGAATACTAGTCTGCTATCCCATACTAACATGGTGGTGTAAGTATGGGCCATGATTGTACTGAAGACCTTGGCATCATAAATCACAATAATGCTGTGTCCAGGTCGGCCAAGCCGTGGCCAGTCTAGAAAATGGTCCCGTCACACAGACCATAGTGCTCTGAACAGCCATCTAAATTGTCCCTCACAATGATATGAAGGACTCAAGTGTTGGCATGAAGGGTTACCCATGATATGAAGGACCTCCCCATAAATGGCTGTGTATGTTCTATTCTGCAGTGATCACGAGCATCGGATCAGACCAGTCTTCACTTTGTTGCCCACCATTAGATCAGATGGTTATGGCCAACTTTGATTGATGAAATAATCGATATATAGGTGTCCGACCACATGAGGTAAGTGGATCAGAGTCGGTGGTGTCATCCTATCTCGAATTGCCAACTAATGACTGATCTTAAGCTATGTATAAGGTAGGGGGATTAGATATAAGGATGATGGAAGTGATACTACGGTGTATAGTCATCTCAGTCCACCTTATGGCTCACCTTCACCTGGAGAGAAAGGGTCATCTGCGGCGTTGAGGCACAACAAGGGTGTCTTGATCTTCTCCAGCTTGTTGTGCGGGCTGGCATGGTGGTAATAGTCATCACAAGAGTCGTAACCAAACACGATGGACGTGTAACGCTCGTCAAACTCTCGGATGGAACGAGACTGGAACAAAAGACCAAAAACGTCAAAAGACTGATGAAGAAGTAAAGTGCGTCGGATATGCTCGTACTTCAGGATTTTTGCATCTAGAAGCAGGCACTTGTTTTCCTCCTACCTGAACCTGATTTGTCCAGCCCTGACTATCCTGTCCTGAGATCCTCTTCAGCAAGACTGGCCCAGCTATAGCATATTAGTGGTTGGAAATGTCTAGCTATAAGGATTGCCTAGCTCTTGCTGAAGACCTTTACGTCCAATTGGTGATATGTTTGAGTATATATCCCGGACCTCCCGATACATGTGAACCTTCTCACCTGTAAGATATGGTCCACGTCTAGAACTTTACCAATAACTTCACGAAACCTACAAAACAAGAGGCACAGAGTTGTGGGGATGAGAAGAAGAGCGGATTGATGGTAGAAGGACATGATGGAGAAGCTTCTATTCAAGTTCTTCTTACTTATGTACTGTTTGGCGGAGTGTAGTGGTCAACAAGTGATTGAATAATCGGTAATTTAGCGGCTGCTCCAGGGATTCAGTAGACACAAAGACATTCCATGGGGTGGAGTAGACGAGCGCCGCACACAGCTGAGATCTGTGACCAGTGACAGCCAAATAATTTATCAGCAACATCCTACAAAGTGAGGGGAAAAGAAAAATCACTAGGAGGTATGAGATGAGTAGGAGCCATGGTCGTACTGGTGATAGTTGGCATTGTTGAGGAGCAGAGTTAGCATTGGTGAGGAATGGGGACAGCGATGACGGTGAGGAGCGCGGTTATTATCAGAGATTAAGATGAGGAGCTCGGTTTGTATTGGTGATGGTGAGGAGCGCGGTTATCATCAGAGATTAAGGTGAGGAGCTCGGTTTGTATTGGTGATGACGGTGAGGAGCGCGGTTATTATCAGAGATTAAGGTGAGAAGCTCGGTTCGTATTGGTGATGACGGTGAGGAGCGTGGTTCATATTGGTGATGACTGGGAGGAGTGTGGTTAGTATCTCTGAAAGACAAGTTTCAAATGTTCCCAGAGCCAGAAGATATGTGACAAAAATACTTACCCTCCTATTGACACCCCCACTGCCACAAGAGGAGCAGCTGGATGGCGACTATGGACATGGCTGACCACCCTGGCCAGGTCATCTGTGTTGGCAGCACAGAAAGTGCGGTGAGTCTGTGGAGAGACAGAGGACGTCAACCCCTGACCACCCAACCCATAGGTGACCGTGGGGCCATAGATGACCGGTACTTACCAGCAATTTCTCTCCTCCAAAGCCGCGGTTATTAAACACAACACACCTGCCAAGAGCAGAGACACCATCATGTATGGACCAAAATGCACTAAATATGACCCCCAAACATAACCTATATAACCCTAAGCGTATATTCACATGGCTACAAATCTTTTCTGTACATCTGAATGGTTTTGTATCTGCAGCAAGTGTGTGGATTTGTGGAAGCCCCATATTATAGAGACTACTTACATCTCGTGGTCCTTACCTGTAGCCGTCCCTCTTGGCCTGTCTCACCAGGTGCAGCATGTAGGATTGCTGACTATTTCCTGTAAGGCCCGGCAATAGGATAATAGTGGGGCGCGAGTCAGAATCCGGGAATTGGCGACTCTCATCGTTGTCCATCCAGTCTAGAGATATCTGGCCGCCATCTTCAGTGCTAATAACCTCACTGCATGGAGAAACCACAATGTGACACCAGTATGACATGACATGGAGGAGATGGCACAGAGTAAACTCCTCATACTCCTCATAGTAAACTTACTGATCAGATCTCAAACCTGTTACAAGGAATACTGTAGGGGGTCACTTACTTTTTGTATGAGACTTTAGGTCTAGAGGCCAACATGACTCTGAAAATGGTCTGTAATCTACCTCCAGAACACCAGAAGGTTGGGCAGAACTTTTCCAACACTACCGGGCAGTGAGACTCCAGGAACCAGCGCAGGGGCCCCGAAGACACGAGGCGAGGTCTCTGCACAAAAAAAGTTACAGAAATCCACTAATATGGTCCAGATCCAGGAACCGTAAGAGGCGTTACAAACAACTGTATATCATCATGTATAGGATATCTACAGAGAGGACAAGAGTAGGACTGAGGAGACTAGACAAAATGGAGAAGTCTGGAAGGAGACAGAAATCTGAAATGGACAGAGGGGTCTTAAGGAGAATGGAGGCGTTAGGAGGGACCTGCATAGACACAGAAAAGTCTGAAGGGAACAGGGTCTGGATGGGAAACATGGATTTGAAAGAGTATAGACCAGTCTGGAGGGAACCTGGAGAAGGGATGCAGGAGGACGGAGAAGCCTGGATGGGACATAGGAGCCTGGAAGGGAACATAGGAACCTACAGGAGGAGAACAGAGGAGCATGGAGGGGAACATAGGAACCTACAGGAGGAGAAGAGAGGAGACTGGAGGGGAACATAGGAACCTACAGGAGGAGAACAGAGGAGCCTAGAAGGGAACATAGGAACCTACAGGAGGAGAACAGAGGAGCCTGGAAGGGAACATAGGAACCTACAGGAGGAGAACAGAGGAGCCTGGAGGGGAACATAGGAACCTACAGGAGGAGAACAGAGGAGCCTGGAAGGGAACATAGGAACCTACGGGAGGAGAACAGAGGAGCCTGGAGGGGAACATAGGAACCTACAGGAGGAGAACAGAGGAGCCTGGAGGGGAACATAGGAACCTAGGGGAGGAGAACAGAGGAGCTCTGGAGGGGAACATAGGAACCTACAGGAGGAGAACAGAGGAGCCTGGAAGGGAACATAGGAACCTAGGGGAGGAGAACAGAGAAGCCTGGGGGAGGAACATAGGAATCTACAGGAGGAGAAGAGAGGAGACTGGAGGGGAACATAGGAACCTACAGGAGGAGAACAGAGGAAACTGGAAGGGAACATAGGAACCTACAGGAGGAGAACAGTGGAGCATGGAGATGAACATAGGAACCTACAGGAGGAGAACAGAGAAGCCTGGAAGGGAACATAGGAACCTACAGGAGGAGAACAGGAGCATGGAGGGAAACATAGGAACCTACAGGAGGAGAAGAGAGGAGACTGGAGGGGATCATAGGAACCTACAGGAGGAGAAGAGAGGAGACTGGAGGGGAACATAGGAACCTACAGGAGAACAGAGAAGCCTGGAGGGGAACATAGGAACCTACAGGAGGAGAACAGAGAAGCCTGGAGGGCAACATAGGAACCTACAGGAGGAGAAGAGAGGAGACTGGAGGGGATCATAGGAACCTACAGGAGGAGAAGAGAGGAGACTGGAGGGGAACATAGGAACCTACAGGAGAACAGAGAAGCCTGGAGGGGAACATAGGAACCTACAGGAGGAGAACAGAGAAGCCTGGAGGGCAACATAGGAACCTACAGGAGGAGAACAGAGAAGCCTGGAGGGAAACATAGGAACCTACAGGAGGAGAACAGAGGAGCATGGAGGGGAACATAGGAACCTACAGGAGGAGAACAGAGAAGCCTGGAGGGGAACATAGGAACCTACAGGAGGAGAACAGAGGAGCATGGAGGGGAACATAGAGGAGAAGAACAGAGGACCCTGGGGAGGAACATAGGAACCTACAGGAGGAGAACAGAGGAGCCTAGAGGGGAACATAGGAACCTACAGGAGGAGAACAGAGGAGCCCGGAAGGGAACATAGGAACCTAGGGGAGGAGAACAGAGGAGCCTGGAGGGGAACATAGGAACCTAGGGGAGGAGAACAGAGGAGCCCGGAAGGGAACATAGGAACCTACAGGAGGAGAACAGATGCTCCTGGATAGGAACCTAGGGGAGGAGAACAGAGGAGCCTGGAGGGGAACATAAGAACCTAGGGGAGGAGAACAGAGGAGCCTGGGGGAGTCTATGGGGAAACAAAGACGTTTTGAGATATTTGTGACAATGATGATGGAACCCTAAATTATGGTTGTATACATGAGTTACAGGTCATTTGAAGTAATAGATGATTGTGTTGCATTTGTTTTCTTGTGTAGAGATTAGGTGAGTCTTTCATGGACGGCAGTCCTAGCTGTCTGACCTCTCCCCTATATACTCCTCCTGAACCTGTAGGTTTTGTTCTTCTAAACACTGAATAAACCTTAGTGAGAGTGAGAGCAGAGGTCAGGAGGGAGGGGGGCTAATATAGGGTATTATCAGAGTCAAGGTCAGGAGCGAGGGAGACTATTGCTAGAGTCTTATCTGCTCATGTTTTATGTTTCTTTTGTTTGGGAATGTCCTCGGGGTTGGAACATTAAAGTCTCTATTTATTGACCCATTGAGGAGTTTATTCACCTTTCTTGGCACCAGACACCTCCGGGTCTATTGTGTAATGACAGTAACCTCTATTACAATATTGTCTGACCATTGTCTAAGCAATGCTGCCTATATCACTCCCTGCTACCTCCTATATCACTCCCTGCTACCTCCTATATCACTCCCTGCTACCTCCTATATCCCCCCTGCTACTTCCTATATCACCCCCTGCTCCCTCCTATATCACTCCCTGCTACCTCCTATATCACCCCCTGCTACCTCCTATATCCCCCCTGCTACTTCCTATATCACCCCCTGCTACCTCCTATATCCCCCCCGCTACCTCCTATATCACCCCCTGCTCCCTCCTATATCACTCCCTGCTACCTCCTATATCCCCCCCGCTACCTCCTATATCACCCCCTGCTACCTCCTATATCACCCCCTGCTACCTCCTATATCACTCCCTGCTACCTCCTATATCACTCCCTGCTACCTCCTATATCACTCCCTGCTACCTCCTATATCACTCCCTGCTACCTCCTATATCACTCCCTGCTACCTCCTATATCCCCCCTGCTACTTCCTATATCACCCCCTGCTCCCTCCTATATCACTCCCTGCTACCTCCTATATCACCCCCTGCTACCTCCTATATCCCCCCTGCTACTTCCTATATCACCCCCTGCTACCTCCTATATCACCCCCTGCTACCTCCTATATCCCCCCTGCTACTTCCTATATCACCCCCTGCTACCTCCTATATCACCCCCTGCTACCTCCTATATCACCCCCTGCTACCTCCTATATCCCCCCTGCTACTTCCTATATCACCCCCTGCTACCTCCTATATCCCCCCCGCTACCTCCTATATCACCCCCTGCTCCCTCCTATATCACTCCCTGCTACCTCCTATATCCCCCCCGCTACCTCCTATATCACCCCCTGCTACCTCCTATATCACCCCCTGCTACCTCCTATGTCACCCCCTGCTACCTCCTATATCACCCCCTGCTACCTCCTATATCACTCCTGCTACCTCCTATATCACCCCCTGCTACCTCCTATATCACCCCCTGCTACCTCCTATATCCCCCCCGCTACCTCCTATATCACCCCCTGCTACCTCCTATATCACCCCCTGCTACCTCCTATATCCCCCCCCCGCTACCTCCTATATCACCCCCTGCTACCTCCTATATCACCCCCTGACTGATTTAGGGTACTATCAAGGTCATGAGGGAGGGGGGACTGATTCAGGGTATCAGAGTGCAGGGCAGGAGGGAGCGGTGCAGAGACTTTGTACTTAGTAACAGAGCAGAGAGGAATTTGTCACTGTAACTATGAGACTGACCCGACATATCTGTGTCCAGTAGTAAAGGAGCCAGCTGACCCCAACACCCAGGAACAGGGGCGTCCAACCAAACTGTGAGGACTGATGGCGAGATCCTTCCTGCATGTCGTCTGCTGCACCTGGAGAAAGACAAGACAGACTTCACTGCACGGAGTAATGTACAAAGGAGCAGAAACAGCGTAACAAACAGCGCAAGACAAGTCAGAGAACGGAACACCGAACAATGTAATAAGTAATAGAATACACCAGGGTTACATGTGACATAGAATACCAAAGACTGTATCTCACCCTGTATCTCACCCTGTATCTCACACTGTATCTCACACTGTATCTCACCCTGTATCTCACCATATCTACACCCACACAACACTATTACCCTGCAGTCGGACACAATACCTTGAACTTCTTGTCTCTGAATGTGACAGTAGACACAGGAGAAGCCGACACAGGCCCCTCCCACACTGAGGCCTCTGCCGCCATCTTTGTAATGGGAAGACTTCTTTAACCCCTCAGTGTCCAGACAGGGAAGATGATCAGAAAGAAAGTAAATCTATAGGCGCCCTCCACTCTGCACTCTGCCGCCTGTAGCTGGGGATTATATAATACTGACCCCAGCCCGTATATACTAGGATAATAAATAGGAAGAAGAATAACAGTAGTGATATAATAATCCATGTAATATATAACAGTAACAATACAATACTATAATATCACTAGATGTGTCTATATAAGAATACTATAAGTAATAAATGTATGACAGACATAATATAATACTGCTCTACTACCACTAACCCTGAGTCACATGACCAGTACACACCGGAGTGCGGCTGTATCAGTCTGCTTAAAATTTCCTCGAGGTCGCTATAAATATGGGAAGTGTTCTTTACTGTAAGAGCTGTATATCTGTGGAATAGTCACCTCAGGAGGTGGATCTTACTGTAACAGCTGTATATCTGTAGAATAGTCACCTCAGGAGCCGGTTCTTACTGTAAGAGCTGTATATCTGTAGAATAGTCACCTCAGGAGCCGATTCTTGCTGTAAGAGCTGTATATCTGTAGAAAAGTCACCTCAGGAGCTGGTTCTTTACTGTAAGAGTAGTATATCTGTAGAATAGTCACCGTAGGAGCTGGTTCTTTACTGTAAGAGCTGTATATCTGTAGAATAGTCACCTCAGGAGCTGGTTCTTTACTGTAACAGCTGTATATCTGTAGAATAGTCACCTCAGGAGCTGGTTCTTTACTGTAAGAGCTGTATATCTGTACAATAGTCACCTCAGGAGCTGGTTCTTTACTGTAAGAGCTGTATATCTGTAGAATAGTCACCTCAGGAGCTGGATCTTACTCTAAGAGCTGTGAATCTATAGAATAGTCACCTCAGGAGCTGTTTCTTTATTGTAAGAGCTGTATATCCGTAGAAAAGTCTCCTCAAGATCTGGTTCTTGCTGTAAGAGCTGTATATCTGCAGAATAGTCACCTCAGGAGCCGGTTCTTACAGTAAGAGCTGTATATCTGTAGAATAGTCACCTCAGGAGCCGGTTCTTACTGTAAGAGCTGTATATCTGTGGAATAGTCACCTCAGGAGCTGGTTCTTTACTGTAAGAGCTGTATATCTGTAGAATAGTCACCTCAGGAGCCGATTCTTGCTGTAAGAGCTGT
Organism: Leptodactylus fuscus; assembly: GCF_031893055.1. NCBI lineage: Eukaryota > Metazoa > Chordata > Amphibia > Anura > Leptodactylidae > Leptodactylus > Leptodactylus fuscus. Next base: position 243,103,656 of record NC_134267.1, read on the forward strand.
ATATCTGTAGAATAGTCACCTCAGGAGCTGGTTCTTTACTGTAAGAGCAGTATATCTGTAGAATAGTCACCTCAGGAGCCGGTTCTTACTGTAAGAGCTGTATCTCTGTAGAATAGTCTCCTCAGGAGCCGGTTCTTTACTGTGAGAGCTGTATATCTGTAGAATAGTCACCTCAGGAGCTGGTTCTTTACTGTAAGAGCAGTATATCTGTAGAATAGTCACCGTAGGAGCTGGTTCTTTACTGTAAGAGCTGTATATCTGTAGAATAGTCACCTCAGGAGCTGGTTCTTTACTGTAAGAGCTGTATATCTGTAGAATAGTCACCTCAGGAGCCGGTTCTTACTGTAAGAGCTGTATATCTGTAGAAATGTCACCTCAGGAGCCGGTTCTTACGGTAAGAGCTGTATATCTGTAGTATAGTCACCTCAGGAGCTGGTTCATTATTGTAAGAGCTGTATATCTGTAGAATAGTCACCTCAGGAGCTGATTCTTACTGTAAGAGCTGTATATCTGTAGAATAGTCACTTCATGAGCCGGATCTTACTGTAAGAGCTGTATATCCGTAGTATAGTCACCTCATGAGCCGAATCTTACTGTAAGAGCTGTATATCTGTAGTATAGTCACCTCATGAGCCGAGTCTTACTGTAAGAGCTGTATATCTGTATAATAGTCATTTAAGTAGCTGGTTCTTTACTGTAAGAGCTGTGAGTCTGTAGAATAGTCACCTCAGGAGCCGATTCTTACTGTAAGAGCTGTATATCTGTAGAATAGTCACCTCAGGAGCTGTTTCTTTATTGTAAGAGCTGTATATCCGTAGAAAAGTCTCCTCAAGATCTGGTTCTTGCTGTAAGAGCTGTATATCTGCAGAATAGTCACCTCAGGAGCCGGTTCTTAGAGTAAGAGCTGTATATCTGTAGAATAGTCACCTCAGGAGCCGGTTCTTACTGTGAGAGCTGTATATCGGTAGAATAGTCACCTCAGCAGCCGGTTCTTACTGTAAGAGCTGTGAATCTGTAGAATAGTCACCTCAGGAGCCGGATCTTACTGTAAGAGCTGTATATCTGTAGAATAGTCACCTCAGGAGCCGGATCTTACTGTAAGTGCTGTATATCTGTATAATAGTCACCTCAGGAGCTGGTTCTTACTGTAAGAGCTGTGAATCTGTAGAATAGTCACCTCAGGAGCCGGTGCTTACTGTAAGTGCTGTATATCTGTAGAATAGTCACCTCAGGAGCTGGTTCTTTACTGTACGAGCAATATATCTGTAGAATAGTCACCTCAGGAGCTGGTTCTTTATTGGAAGAGCTGTGTATCTGTAGAATAGTCAACTCATGAGCCGGATCTTACTGTAGGAACTATATATCTGTAGAATAGTCACCTCATTAGCCGGATCTTACTGTAAGAGCTGTATATCTGTAGAATAGTCACATCGTGAGCCGGATCATACTGTAAGAGCTGTATATCTGTATAATAGTCATTTCAGGAGCTGGTTATTTACTGTAACAGCTGTATATCTGTAGAAAAGCCACCCCAGGAGCTGGTTCTTACTGTAAGAGCTGTGAATCTGTAGAATAGTCCCCTTAGGAGTTGGTTCTTTACTGTAAGAGCTTTATATCTGTAGAATAGTCACCTCAGGAGCCGGTTCTTACTGCAAGAGGTGTATATCTGTAGAATAGTCACCTCAGGAGTCGGTTGTTTACTGTAGGAGCTGTGAATCTGTAGAATAGTCCCCTTGGGAGCTGGTTCTTACTGTAAGAGGTGTATATCTTTAGAATAGTCTCCTCAAGAGATGGTTCTTTACTGTAAGTGCTGTATATCTGTAGAATAGTCACCTCAGGAGCTGGTTTTTTACCAGAAGAGTTGTGAGTCTGTAGAATAGTCACCTCAGGAGCCAGATCTTACTGTAAGAGCTGTATATCTGTAGAATAGTCACCTCAGGAGCCAGTTCTTTACTGTAAGAGTTGTATATATGTAGAATAGTCACCTCAGGAGCCGGATCTTACTGTAAGAGCTGTATATCTGTAGAATAGCCACCCCAGATGGCCGATTCTTACAGTAAGAGCTGTGAATCTGTAAAATAGTCCTCTCAGGAGCTGGTTCTTTACTGTAAGAGCTTTATATCTGTAGAATAGTCACCTCAGGAGCCGGTTCTTACTGCAAGAGCTGTATATCTGTAGAATAGTCACCCCAAGAGCTGGTTCTTTACTGTAAGACCTGTATATCTGTAGAATAGTCACCTCAGGAACTGGATCTTATTGTAAGAGCTGTATATCTGTATAATAGTCATTTCAGGAGCTGGTTCTTTACTGTAAGAGCTGTATATATGTAGAATGGTTATCTCAGGAGCCGGTTATTACTGTAAGAGCTGTGAATCTTTAGAATAGTCCCCTCAGGAGCTGGTTCTTTACTGTAAGAGCTTTATATCTGTAGAATACTCACCTCAGGAGCCGGTTCTTTACTTTAAGAGGTGTATATCTGTAGAATAGTCACCTCAGGAGCTGGTTCTTACTGTAAGAGGTGTAAATCTGTAGAATAGTCTCCTCAAGTGCTGGTTCTTTACTGTAAGTGCTGTATATCTGTACAATAGGCAACTCAGGAGCCGGTTCTTACTGTAAGAGCTGTATATCTGTAGAATAGTCTCCTCAAGAGCTGGTTCTTTACTGTAAGTGCTGTTATTCTTTAGAATAGTCACCTCAGGATCCGGTTCTTACTGAAAGAGCTGTATATCTGTACAATAGACAACTCAGGAGCCGGTTCTTACTGTAAGAGCTGTATATCTGTAGAATAGTCACCTCAGGAGCTGGTTCTTACTGTAAGAGCTGTATATCTGTAGAATAGTCACCTCAGGAGCCGGATCTTACTGTAAGAGCTGTATATCTGTAGAATGGCCACCCCAGATGGCCGATTCTTACAGTAAGAGCTGTGAATCTGTAAAATAGTCCTCTCAGGAGCTGGTTCTTTACTGTAAGAGCTTTATATCTGTAGAATAGTCACCTCAGGAGCCGGTTCTTACTGCAAGAGCTGTATATCTGTAGAATAGTCACCTCAGGAACTGGATCTTATTGTAAGAGCTGTATATCTGTATAATAGTCATTTCAGGAGCTGGTTCTTTACTGTAAGAGCTGTATATACGTAGAATGGTTATCTCAGGAGCCGGTTATTACTGTAAGAGCTGTGAATCTTTAGAATAGTCCCCTCAGGAGCTGGTTCTTTACTGTAAGAGCTTTATATCTGTAGAATAGTCACCTCAGGAGCCGGTTCTTTACTTTAAGAGGTGTATATCTGTAGAATAGTCACCTCAGGAGCTGGTTCTTACTGTAAGAGGTGTAAATCTGTAGAATAGTCTCCTCAAGTGCTGGTTCTTTACTGTAAGTGCTGTATATCTGTACAATAGACAACTCAGGAGCCGGTTCTTACTGTAAGAGCTGTATATCTGTAGAATAGTCTCCTCAAGAGCTTGTTCTTTACTGTAAGTGCTGTTATTCTTTAGAATAGTCACCTCAGGATCCGGTTCTTACTGAAAGAGCTGTATATCTGTACAATAGACAACTCAGGAGCCGGTTCTTACTGTAAGAGCTGTATATCTGTAGAATAGTCACCTCAGGAGCTGGTTCTTACTGTAAGAGCTGTATATCTGTAGAATAGTCACCTCAGGAGCTGGTTCTTTACTGTAAGAACTGTATATTTGTAGAATAGTCACCTCAGGAGCCGGTTCTTTACTGTAACAGCTGTATATCTGTAGAATAGTCTCCTCAGGAGCTGGTTCTTTACTGTAAGAGCTGTATCTCTGTACGATAGTCACCTCAGGAGCTGGTTCTTTACTGTAAGAGGTGTATATCTGTAGAATAGTCACCTCAGGAGCTGGTTCTTACTGTAAGAGCTGTATATCTGTAGAATAGTCACCTCAGGAGCTGGTTCTTACTGTAAGAGTTGTATCTCTGTACGATAGTCACCTCAGGAGCTGGTTCTTTACTGTAAGAGGTGTATATCTGTAGAATAGTCACCTCAGGAGCTGGTTTTTGCTGTAAGAGCTGTATATCTGTAGAATGGTCACCTCAGGAGCTGGTTCTTTACTGTAAGAGCTGTATAATTGTAGAATAGTCACCTCAGGAGCTGGTTCTTTACTGTAAGAGCTGTATAATTGTAGAATAGTCACCTCAGGAGCCGGTTCTTACTGTAAGAGTTGCATCTCTGTACGATAGTCACCTCAGGAGCGGGTTCTTTACTGTAACAGCTGTATATCTGTAGAATAGTTACCTCAGGAGCTGGTTCTTTACTGTAAGAGCTGTGAGTCTGTAGAATAGTCACCTCAAGAGCTGATTCTTACTGTAAGAGCTGTATATCTGTACAATAGTCACCTCAGGAGCTGGTTCTTACTGTAACAGCTGTATAATTGTAGAATAGTCACCTCAGGAGCTGATTCTTACTGTAAGAGCTGTATATCTGTAGAATAGTCACCTCAGGAGCTGGTTCTTACTGTAACAGCTGTATATCTGTAGAATAGTCACCTCAGGAGCCGGTTCTTTACTGTAACAGCTGTATATCTGTAGAATAGTCACCTCAGGAGCGGGTTCTTTACTGTAAGAGCTGGATATCTGTAGAATAGTTACCTCAGGAGCCGGTTCTTTACTGTAACAGCTGTATATCTGTAGAATAGTCACCTCAGGAGCTGGTTCTTTACTGTAAGAGCTGTATATATGTAGAATAGTCACCTCAGGAGCTGGTTCTTACTGTAAGAGCTGTATATCTGTAGAATAGTCACCTCAGGAGCTGGTTCTTTACTGTAAGAGCTGTATATCTGTAGAATAGTCACCTCAGGAGCTGGTTCTTTACTGTAAGAACTGTATATTTGTAGAATAGTCACCTCAGGAGCCGGTTCTTTACTGTAACAGCTGTATATCTGTAGAATAGTCTCCTCAGGAGCTGGTTCTTTACTGTAAGAGCTGTATATCTGTAGAATAGTCACCTCAGGAGCTGGTTCTTACTGTAAGAGTTGTATCTCTGTACGATAGTCACCTCAGGAGCTGGTTCTTTACTGTAACAGCTGTATATCTGTAGAATAGTCACCTCAGGAGCTGGTTCTTTACTGTAAGAGCTGTATCTCTGTACGATAGTCACCTCAGGAGCTGGTTCTTTACTGTAAGAGCTGTATATCTGTAGAATAGTCACCTCAGGAGCTGGTTTTTACTGTAAGAGCTGTATATCTGTAGAATGGTCACCTCAGGAGCTGGTTCTTTACTGTAAGAGCTGTATAATTGTATAATAGTCACCTCAGGAGCCGGTTCTTACTGTAAGAGTTGCATCTCTGTACGATAGTCACCTCAGGAGCGGGTTCTTTACTGTAACAGCTGTATATCTGTAGAATAGTTACCTCAGGAGCTGGTTCTTTACTGTAAGAGCTGTGAGTCTGTAGAATAGTCACCTCAAGAGCTGATTCTTACTGTAAGAGCTGTATATCTGTACAATAGTCACCTCAGGAGCTGGTTCTTACTGTAACAGCTGTATAATTGTAGAATAGTCACCTCAGGAGCTGATTCTTACTGTAAGAGCTGTATATCTGTAGAATAGTCACCTCAGGAGCTGGTTCTTACTGTAACAGCTGTATATCTGTAGAATAGTCACCTCAGGAGCCGGTTCTTTACTGTAACAGCTGTATATCTGTAGAATAGTCACCTCAGGAGCTGATTCTTACTGTAAGAGCTGTATATCTGTAGAATAGTCACCTCTGGAGCCGGTTCTTTACTGTAACAGCTGTATATCTGTAGAATAGTCAGCTCAGGAGCTGGTTCTTTACTGTAAGAGCTGGATATCTGTAGAATAGTCACCTCAGGAGCCGGTTCTTTACTGTAACAGCTGTATATCTGTAGAATAGTCACCTCAGGAGCTGGTTCTTTACTGTAAGAGCTGTATATCTGTAGAATAGTCACCTCAGGAGCTGGTTCTTACTGTAAGAGCTGTATATCTGTAGAATAGTCACCTCAGGAGCCAGTACTTACTGTAAGAGCTGTATATCTGTAGAATAGCGTCCTCAAGAGTTGGTTATTTACTGTAAGAGCTCTATATGCTAAATCCGATGGTGACTTCTCTCTTCTTATTCTTCTGGACCTCTCTGCAGCTTTTGACACTGTTGACCATCATCTCCTCCTCACTATGCTCCGCTCAGTTGGCCTCAATGACACTGCGCTCTCCTGGTTCTCCTCTTATCTCTCAGACCGCACTTTCAGTCTATCATTTGCGGGCTCTGTTTCCTCCCCTCTTTCCCTTGCTGTTGGGGTTCCTCAGGGCTCGGTCCTCGGCCCCCTGCTCTTTTCTCTCTACACAGCCCCCATTGGACAAACCATTGCCAGATTTGGCTTCAGGTACCATCTTTATGCTGACGACACCCAATTATACACATCTTCCCGTGACATCACCCCTGCACTCATACAGAACACCAGTGACTGTCTCTCTGCTGTCTCTAATATCATGTCCTCGCTCTGACACTAAATCTCTCCAAGACTGAACTACTACTGTTTCCACCATCTAACAGATCTGTCCCTGATATATCCATTGCAGTCTCAGGCCTTACTATAACTCCTAGGCAGTAGGCCCGCTGCCTCGGGGTCATGTTTGACGCAGACCTTTCCTTCACCCCTCATATTGAATCACTCGCACGTTCATATCACCTCCACCTCAAAAACATCTCCAGAATACACCCTTTCCTTACCAGAGATACACTAAAGACACTTATTGTCTCTCTGATTCATTCTCGCCTTGACTACTGTAACTCCTTACTAATCCGTCTTCTCCTCACTAAACTCTCCCCTCTACAATCTATTCTGATCTGCAGGTTTTACAGATGATGCAGTGAAGGAGCTGTATAGTCTAGGCAGTGCAGGGTTATGGATTATGCAGCGAGGGCGCAGTGCTGGTCTGGCAGTGCAGGGGTTACAGATGATGCAGCGAGGGCGCAGTGCTGGTCTGGCAGTGCAGGGGTTACAGATGATGCAGCGAGGGCGCAGTGCTGGCCTGCAGTGTAGGGGTTACAGATGATGCAGCGAGGGCACAGTGCTGGTCTGGCAGTGCAGGGGTTACAGATGATGCAGTGAGGGCGCAGTGCTGGTCTGGCAGTGCAGGGGTTACAGATGATGCAGTGAGGGCGCAGTGCTGGTCTGGCAGTGCAGGGGTTACAGATGATACAGTGCAGGAGCAGTATTGTCCAGGCAGTGCCGGGTTACAGATGATACAGTACAGGAGCAGTATTGTTCAGGCAGTGCAGGGGTTACAGATGATACAGTGCAGGAGCAGTATTTTCCAGGCAGTCCAGGGGTTACAGATGATGCAGTGAGGGCGCAGTGCTGGTCTGGCAGTGCAGGGGTTACAGATAATGCAGCGAGGGTACAGTGCTGGTCTGGCAGTGCAGGGGTTACAGATGATACAGTGCAGGAGCAGTATTGTCCAGGCAGTGCCGGGTTACAGATGATACAGTACAGGAGCAGTATTTTCCAGGCAGTCCAGGGGTTACAGATGATGCAGTGAGGGCGCAGTGCTGGTCTGGCAGTGCAGGGGTTACAGATAATGCAGCGAGGGTACAGTGCTGGTCTGGCAGTGCAGGGGTTACAGATGATGCAGTGAGGCAGGGCAGTGTGGCTTGCAGGGAGGAGTTGAGGCTGCACTGAGCAGATGACAGAGGTTTTGCACAGAGAAGGTAAGTGCCACGAATACAATTATTCTATTCTTCTAATGCTGCAGATATGGAAATGTATAATATAATGTCTATCCTCTGTAATATACCAGCGGTCACATGACCAACAGACCACACAATACACTGACAATCTACTACAACCCCCTGTAGGACTGGATCCCTGCACAGCATCATAATACAGATCTATTACTGTATACATAGAGGACTACAACCCCCAACATGACCGACCACTGGATATACTCATAATACAACTCTGTTATAATGTATATATAGAGGACTACAACCCCCAGCATGACCCACCACTGGTATACTCATAATACCACTCTGTTATACTGTATATATAGAGGACTACAACCCCCAACATGACCGACCACTGGATATACTCATAATACATAGTGGACTACTGAGTTTTCACATCTGTCACACAGTCAGCTCTGCTCGATAGTCCTGGTGGAGTAGTGTATTTGCAGAGGGAAGACCCTGCTCCTGAGCACATCTCTGTATTCTCCAGTCACAGCGCCCCCGCTGTCCATGGTTGTGTCTGGTATTACAGATCTTCCCCTCTGCTCCTGAGCACATCTCTGTATTCTCCAGTCACAGCGCCCCCGCTGTCCATGGTAGTTTCTGGTATTACAGCTCTTCCTCTCTGCTCCTGAGCACATCTCTGTATTCTCCAGTCACAGCGCCCCCGCTGTCCATGGTTGTGTCTGGTATTACAGATCTTCCCCTCTGCTCCTGAGCACATCTCTGTATTCTCCAGTCACAGCGCCCCCGCTGTCCATGGTAGTTTCTGGTATTACAGCTCTTCCTCTCTGCTCCTGAGCACATCTCTGTATTCTCCAGTCACAGCGCCCCCGCTGTCCATGGTAGTTTCTGGTATTACAGCTCTTCCTCTCTGCTCCTGAGCACATCTCTGTATTCTCCAGTCACAGCGCCCCTGCTGTCCATGGTTGTGTCTGGTATTACTGCTCCGCTCCTTTATTCAGTGCTATAGCTGTGAGGTTTGGTTATTGCTGTGTCCACCATATAGCAGGTGATCCCTGTTATTTTGCACGGGGAAGGGGTGTGTGTTTATGCGTGTGTGTGTGTGTGGGAGGGGGGGGGGTAATATATATAATATATAGGAGGACCTGTCACTTTCTGCCCCGGGGCCTCCTTGGTTTGCTCACTAACCCTTGAAGGTGCAGGAGGAGACTTTACACGTCTCTTATCTGGGGCTAAGAAGCTCAGTAAACAGTTGTTGGCGCCTTCTCCGGGCCCAGCGCCGGGTCACCTCCTGCACGTCCTGGAATGTTCCCACGTATGAATGATGGGAGTTGTACGCCTGTTTACTCTGCAAGAAACAACTGGATCTGATTGGAGTCAGGAAAAGATTTGATGGTGATTTTTCCAGAGGCCGATGCTGGCGGGGTGGTCAGTGGTGGACACGACCTCAGGACACGGCTCTACCGGACACTAATATTTCTCTTCCTCTGCAGAGATTCCACCATGAGGGGTTGGCTTCTGCTCCGGCTGCTGCCGCTGCTCTTCGGCCATGGCCTGGCGGCTCCCAGGACAGACAGCAGGTAAGCGGGACAGGACATTGCATGACATACACACAAGGACAAAAAACCACGGGAAAGAGAAACCCCACAATGGTCCCAGAAATAACCGGAATCTGACACAAGTAACAACAAATAAAAACTCTATGAAAATGAACAAATGAAAGTCAGACTTTGAGTTTTGCTCCTGACACGGCCTCGACAGAGGTGACGGTTCCCTTAATATTTTGTTGCACCTTTTTGGACAATTGCTGTGATCAGACGATTCCTGTAACTGTCAGTGAGACTTCTGCCCCTCTCCGCAGGGATTTTGGGCCCCTCCTCTGCTCCGGTTGTCTCAGGTGTGAAGGGGCCTTCTCCAGACGACATGTTTCAGCTCCTTCCAATAGGATTTAGGTGCGGGCCCATAGAAGCCACTTCAGAATAGTCCAATGTTCTCCTCTTAGCCATTCTTGGGGGGTTTAGCTGTGTGTTTGGGGTCATTATCCTGTTGACCTGCGACTGAGACCAAGCTTTCTGACACTGGGCAGCACATGTCTCCCTTGATAGTCTTGAGATTTCATTGTACCCTGAACAGATTCAAGACCCCTTGTGCCAGATGCAGCAAAGCAGCCCCAGAACATGTGTCACAGTAGGGACAGTCTTCTTTTCAGGATAGGTTTCATTTTTCCATCTGATGTGCCTGGCCAAAAAGTTTGATTTTTGTCTCATCCGCCCATGGGACATTCTCCCAGAAGCTTTGTGGCTTGTCATCTTGTAGTATGGCAAATTACTTGTGTCAGATTCTGGTTATTTCTGTGACCATTGTGGGGTTTTCTTTCATTAAACGAGGGGGACAGTTTTGTCCACCTGTGTAGAGGTTGCCATTTCTTATCACCATCTTCCTGCCATGGGTCTCCACTAGCCTCGGACAATATGGGGTCAAACTACCACATACTATAATGACTAAGTCCTTATGCTATAGCCGGTGGCCTCTATGTTGGCCCATCTAGATACTGGGCAGGGAACTGCAGTGTGGCCCCACAAAGGTGAATGGCGCCAGTTTCAGTTCCTGCACCTCAGGATTGGTGAATCCCAGAATCCCATTACGTGAGTTCCAGAATCACATTAAAGAGCGACATGTGGACCATGGGTGACGTGTGAACCTGAAGAACCATCATGTCAGCCACTGGTGTCCATACTGAGCTCTCATCTGTAGATATAAAAAGCACAACAAAATTCCTGTCCTCCTCCTTCACAATATCCATGACCTCTTACTCCAAGATAATCCTGTTTTCTTCCACCAGGATATTCCTGCCCTCCCTCTCAAAGGTAATCCTGTTCTCCTCTGCCCTTCTTAACCATAATACACCTGCCCTCCTCCTCCAAGATAATCCTGTTCTCCTTCTCCGAGGACATACTTCTGTCCTCCTCCTCCAACATACTCCTACCGTCCTCCTCCATGGTACCCCTGTCTTCCTCATCCAAGATATTCCAGTCATCCTCCAAGATATTCCAGTACTCCTAATCTAAGATACTCATGCCCTTTGACCTTCTTCCCTAATCCTCCAAGATACTCATCTCTTTCTCCTCCAAGATATCTATCCCCCTGCCCTACTCCTCAAAGATGTACCGGCCCTCCTCCTACTAGATACTCATGTTCTCCTGCTACAAGACACTTCTGTCCTCCTCCAAGATATTGGTGCACTTCACTTGAAGACTTCTTGTTCCTGTTGGGGTGGGATGAGGGTTTCTAGCTCCTGTAGTCTTAGGGCTTTCACTAGAAGGGGTCCATGTTTATTTGACTATAGGACCTTCAATCCACACTGGTTGGTTTGATGGACATCTTCTTATATCTACTGATAATATCCCCATATACTCATCCATTCCTCCATGTAGTAATCTCAGATGTCTCCTCACAGGTCCGGGCAACCAGACGCCATCAACATAACAAACCCATTTACCCCAGGAGAAGAACATCTCAGGTGAGAGTCTTTGGAGAGCTCAAGCAAAATGCACCAGAATTCTGGCATGATTTGCTCCAAAATTCATGGTACACCATATTTATAAAGATCTTTAGATACTTTTAATACTTGTACCAAAGGGAAGGGCTTAGCAGAAAGGGGCAAGGCATCATGGGAAGTGGGCACAGCCTATGATGGCTTCCTTCAAGCAGATGTCTCCGCAGGTCTTGATGTCCTCAGTAGTGGCTCCTGTCTAGAAAGAAACCAATGTAGGAACGAGGGCCTGCTCCTCAGGATCAGGGCTGGACTGTAGGTGAGGGAGTCGATAGTTGTCTTCAGTCCATAATATATGGAGGGGATCTGCTGGTCTGGTTCCTGCAGGAAGTAACTTATGAGAGGTTCTTGGTGTTCCTGCAGGTTCCTGAGGTCAGGATATATCTAGTGTGGTGTCATATCTGATCCTATCTGCTCTCTTCACAGTATCCTACATGGATATCTACAAGAAAAAGATCCACTGGGAAAAAACGACACAAACATGACCCGAGAGACAGGTGAGCGCGACAATCAGAGCTCTCCTCCCTACTCCACAACACCTGATGCTATGGATCGGTGTCTGATAACACTGGTCTCCTAAATTCCCCTCATTCTCTGATGTACCCAATTGTCTGTAGATCTGGCCCGTAATGGCTATACACATTAGATAAATGTCAGCTGTAGATTTCAGCAGGGCTGGTTATCTCATGAGTATTTGGGAGGGCCAAGCCTTCCCAGACAGATGATGTTTGTAGAACATGGAATTTCAACATGCCCAATCCATAGTTCTCGCAGGAGATAGACAAGAAGCTGCCCACTCTCCTCACCCCAGTGAGAACCCTTGGCCAACCTGAGCATTCATGTGTATGAGGTGGGTCAGGGGGACAATCTGTCATTAGAAGCTATAATAGTGATGTGGGTGTCTTCAAAATGAGACCTTTGTGTATTAGAAGTAATCGAACATTTCACTTTTCTTCTGCTTTCAGCCATCTTACACCTCTTTTTACTCCATGACTATGACAAGAGTGGACTTCTGGATGGTCTGGAGCTCATGCAACTGCTTTACGGCATCCTGACAAAGGATCTGCAGGAGAAACCCACCGAAGACGCGGTAAATGTCCCACCATTGTATTTTCTTCCCATCACAGAAGTGTGACAATCAAGTGACACATAACTTCAGCCCATAAGTTCCTAGATTGTGGTCGTTGGAGGATCTAGTTTATCGGTGGACTTCCTCTCTTCTTGTTGTATGTTATATAACATGATTATATAGGTGGCACCTAGAGAGTCCTCCCAGCATCCTCCGAGGTCCATCGCTACTACAGTCCATCATAACAATGCCAAAAACACTTAGCCAATCAAGCTGCCTTTTGTATCTAGTTTTCCAAGTCATCTCCATAAACCAATACCACCAGTTCTCGATGGACTGACTAACACAAGTTCTCGTTGTCTCATTAGGTTATTTCCATAGTCGATGAAGTCCTGGAGACACAAGATATTAACCTGGACGGACTCCTCTGTGCCCAAGAACTAGTGAATTCTGTAAGCTATAAAGACAAGGAGTCAATGGCTCCTGCTCACATTGTAATTCCACCTCCTATGGGGGTCCCAGTCGAAGAACCTCCCGCTCCTGTGGACAATGACCTCTCTGATAAAGAAAACACTGACCAGCCAGAGATGCACCATCAACAAGCACAGGACAATGTACCTTCAGATCACATCGATGAGCCGGCCATTCCACTTGCGGAGACCGTGAGCAGTCAGGAAGAACCTGATGAGGACCACAATGAGGACGTAGTGGAGGAGGTCATCAGTGATGTAGAAGCAGTGGAGATGCCAGGAGAAGAGGAAGAGGATAAACCGGATGATGAGATGTAAACGTTGTGTCCCTCACATGATCAAATACTTGAAATCAAAGAGTGTCCCCCCCTAAAGTCCAGAGACACCAAGTAAACCCCGCAGTCTCCTCTTCTTGCAGGTTCTCCGCTTCCTTCAGCTGTTTTTTCGTCACATATCAGGGTATGTGGTAACAATTATCATCACATCTTCTACCACTAACCCAACCCTATCTCAGCACATCCAGGCGGAGGACCCTGTGGAGATGGATGTGAAGCCACCCAGTATGATATGACCAAGGAATGGCAGAATAAAAGTTGTAAGACGACGATTTGGGGGTTAATATTCGTTGGGGATTCTGGTATTTTAGGGGGAAATGGCCTTACTTGATGGTTGCATTTGCACGTTGTCTCTTGGCCCCATGTCCACAAGGAGATGCCTTATGGTGCTGGAGACATCATGTGACTGTCATGGCTGATTGATCTTCCAGGATGAACTCCGCCATTACCTTAACTTATTGTCTGATACAAGATGTAAAGATCCCGCCATCGGCCTTTGACCCATCATTGTGGGGATAAATATAAACATTCTGTACACTTTTTGCATTCTATGTTGTCTATGTAGTGTCACATTGCATCTTCTGGGTTGTGGTCAGTCTTGGGACACATATCTTCAGTGGCATTCTGTATATGGGTTTGTCTCATCTCTCTCTAGTGGTAGTTGGGGCAAAAAGAATTGGTCATAGCGGGTAATGGCTGATCCTGTGCCCATGTGGGAGACAAGCCGCTGCCAGAGGACAATGGAGGACAGAAGGTTATGGAGAAGGAATAAGGGGTCTGGAGGAGAGACAGGAATAGAGGCCTGAGATTATACTGAGGGACTAGAGGAGGGTTATGTGGAGGAATAAAGGTTCTGGAGAAAGGAAAGAGGATCTTCAGGAGGGACAAAGGTTTGGTGGACAGTCTAAAGGAAGGATAGAGGATCTGGAGTAGCGTCAATTGATCTGGAGAAGCCAAAGTGGGTCTAGAGTCGGGACAGACAGTTTGGAGGAGGGATAAAAGGTGTAGATTAGGCACAAACGGGCCTTAAGTATTGAAAAAAAAAGGTCTGGAGGAGGAACAAACGGTCTGGAGTATTGAAATAGGGTCTAGAGTATGGATGGAGGGTCTGTATGTAGGGACATGATCTGGAGAAAGGGACTGGGGATCTGGTGGTGGGATAAAAAGTTTGGAAGATGGGACAGAGGGCCTGGAGGTGGAATGGAGTGTCCGGAGGAGGGATGGAGTGTCTGACCAAGGAATAGAGGGTTCGAAAGGGGGGATAGAGAGTCTGGGAGATGGGGAGATGGTCTGGAGGAGGGAGAGAGGTACTGGAGGATGTACATAGGGAACAGAGGTTTGAGGTGTGTCTGGGGAGGAACAGACGTTCTAGAGGAGGGCTAAATGGTTTAGGGGAGGGACAAAGGATCTGGGGGAGTGAAGGGTGTGATGGATAGAAGGTCTGGAGGCGGAGGAGACAGAGAGTCTGAAAGAGGGGACATAGGATCTGGTGGAGGGACAGAAGAGTAGAAACAGAGGGTTTAGAGGAAGCATAAAGGTTCTGGAAGAAGGTCTGGAGAAGTAATAGGGGGTCTGGAAGATGGATATAAGGAATATCGTTTTAAGGTGGGACAGGGAATCTGTAGTAGGAACAGAAGGTCTGAAGAAAGGCTAGAAGATCTAGAAGAGGGATGAAGGGTGTGGAGAAAAAGGAACACTTCAGAAAGTCTAGTACATGTCCCCCATACTATGATCTGTATGAACCAGGGCCCTGAGGCTGCACACATTACTAGTCAGGCCAATCTGCAAAATGGCGACTAATCAGAGAAGTGGCGAATCTCATCACAACGCAACGATAAAATAAACGCAGATATTATTTCATTATTTACTACAGGTAAGGAGATTGTAAATGTGAAAAAGGGGCTCAGTAAGTAAGGGCTCAGTAATGGCTCAGTAAGTAAGGGCTAAGTAATGGCTCAGTAAGGGCTAAGTAATGGCTCAGTAAGTAAGGGCTCAGTAAGTAAGTGCTCAGTAATGGCTCAGTAACTAAGGGATAAGTAATGGCTCAGTAAGTAAGTGCTCAGTAATGGCTCAGTAAGTAAGGGCTCAGTAATGGCTCAGTAAGGGCTAAGTAATGGCTCAGTAAGGGCTAAGTAATGGCTCAGTAAGTAAGTGCTCAGTAAGTAATGACTCAGTAGGTAAGTGTTCAGTAATGGCTCAGTAAGTAAGGGATAAGTAATGGCTCAGTAAGTAAGTGCTAAGTATTGGCTCAGTAAGTGCTCAGTAATGGCTCAGTAAGTAAGGGCTAAGTAATGGCTCAGTACGTAAGTGCTCAGTAATGGCTCAGTAAGTAAGGGATAAGTAATGGCTCAGTAAGGGCTACGTAATGGCTCAGTAAGTAAGGGCTAAGTAATAGCTCAGTAATGGTTTAGTAAGTAGGGGCTAAGTAATGACTCAGTAGGTAAATGCTCAGTAATGGCTCAGTAGGTAAGTGTTCAGTAATGGCTCAGTAGGTAAGTGTTCACTAAGGGCTCTGTAGGTAGTGGCAGGGTATGTAAGCACGTATAGAAAGCTGATATCAGGCAGTCGGTGTCCCGTCTCCTCTCTTCTGGTCACCTTGGTCATGTCATTAGCGGCAGAACACCCCTGAGGCCTGGTGAGACCTATCAACATCACGATTCTTGTGTGAGCACCAGAGGGGTGAGAGAAGTTCGGTACCAAGGAGATTTCATGTGGACCTTCCCTGGACGTTCAGTTATTATACCCCGAGGGCTGAAGAGACTGGAGAATATTAGCACTTCTGGTTCAAGAAACAAAACTTATGGACGAACCTCATGGTTATTTACATAAGAATTTTCAGAAGGTTCACCCCTCACTAGTCTCCACCTACAGGGGTGTCAGTGTACCCCTGGAGGGCGTCTTTAAATTACCTTATTCCAGTATGCATACAAGTACACACCACTTGGTAGACAAAGGCTCAGGATATCGGTGCACGGTGAAGCAGTCAGTGCCAGGAGGCTGCTGCCAAGGCAAATAAGATCGTGGGGTGGATTACAGGAGATGTTTACTCTGGAATCAGAACCTCAGAGGTGACCTGTGTACTACAGGAGTAGAAGGGAAACCTCATCTTATAGACTATCCTATACTGTAGAATCTGAAGTCAGAAAAATCAGGTTTTTTATTATCTTTATGTTCAGCATGCCCACAACGCTCTCCTATAGACATCAACAGGTAGTGGTTACCACTCACCTCCTCCCCCTCCCTGCACAGTGACCTCTATATAGGTCACACAGCATGCCCACAACACTCTCTTATAGATGTCCATAGGTGATTATTACTGTCCACCTCCTCCCTGCACACTGACCTCTGTAAAGGTCACAGAGCACGCCCACTACACTCTCCCATAGAATAAGTATACTGAATGGAGTTTCTACTGTAAGAGCAGTGGCATGGTTGATCCCCAACTGAAGAGGCGGATGTGAATGTCAGGTGGCAGTAAAAGGTGTTTCCCTGTCGTCCTACCAGCAGCACAAAGTGGGGTATTTCTGCCCCTGTGTGCTGGTAGGACAGATGGAATTTTTAATCAACAATTAATTAATTACAGCTAGGCCCTATAAAAGGGCACAAGGACCTCCCACCTGCCTGTTTTTTTTCTGTCCTGTGGATGGTAGGACAGGTGGGAGGACCTTGTGTTCTCTCTGGCAGGGTTGGTTACTTACAGTCCTATGAAAAAGTTTGGGCACCCCTATTAATCTTAATCATTTTTAGTTCTAAATATTTTGGTGTTTGCAGCAGCCATTTCAGTTTGATATATCTAATAACTGATGGACACAGTAATATTTCAGGATTGAAATGAGGTTTATTGTACTAACAGAAAATGTGCAATATGCATTAAACCAAAATTTGACCGGTGCAAAAATATGGGCACCTCAACAGAAAAGTGACATTAATATTTAGTACATCCTCCTTTTGCAAAGATAACAGCCTCTAGTCGCTTCCTGTAGCTTTTAATCAGTTCCTGGATCCTGGATGAAGGGATTTTGGACCATTTCTTTCTACAAAACAATTCAAGTTCAGTTAAGTTTGATGGTCACCGAGCATGGACAGCCCGCTCTCAAATGATCTGAAAACAAAGATTGTTCAACATAGTTATTCAGGGGAAGGATACAAAACGTTGTCTCAGAGATTTAACCTGTCAGTTTCCACTGTGAGGAACATAGTAAGGAAATGGAAGAGCACAGGGACAGTTCTTGTTAAGCCCAGAAGTGGCAGGCCAAGAAAATTATCAGAAAGGCAGAGAAGAAGAATGGTGAGAACAGTCAAGGACAATCCACAGACCACCTCCAAAGAGCTGCAGCATCATCTTGCTGCAGATGGTGTCACTGTGCATCGGTAACTATACAGCGCACTTTGCACAAGGAGAAGCTGTATGGGAGAGTGATGAGAAAGAAGCCGTTTCTGCACGTACGCCACAAATAGAGTCGCCTGAGGTATGATAAAGCACATTTGGACAAGGCAGCTTCATTTTGGAAACAAAAATTGAGTTGTTTGGTTATAAAAAAAGGCGTTATGCATGGCGTCCAAAAAGAAACAGCATTCCAAGAAAAACACATGCTACCCACTGTAAAATTTGGTGGAGGTTCCATCATGCTTTGGGGCTGTGTGGCCAATGCCGGCATCGGGAATCTTGTTAAAGTTGAGGGTCGCATGGATTCCACTCAGTATCAGCAGATTCTTGAGAATAATGTTCAAGAATCAGTGACGAAGTTGAAGTTACGCCGGGGATGGATATTTCAGCAAGACAATGATCCAAAACACCGCTCCAAATCCTCAGGCATTCATGCAGAGGAACAATTACAATGTTCTGGAATGGCCATCCCAGTCCCCAGACCTGAATATCATTGAACATCTGTGGGATGATTTGAAGCGGGCTGTCCATGCTCGGCCACCATCTAACTTAACTGAACTTGAATTGTTTGTCCAAAATACCTTTATCCAGGATCCAGGAACTGATTAAAAGCTACAGGAAGCGACTAGAGGCTGTTATCTTTGCAAAAGGAGGATCTACTAAATATTAATGTCACTTTTTTGTTGAGGTGCCCATACTTTTGCACCGGTCAAATTTTGGTTTAATGCATATTGCACATTTTCTGTTAGTACAATAAACCT
This sequence comes from Leptodactylus fuscus, assembly GCF_031893055.1. Lineage (NCBI taxonomy): Eukaryota > Metazoa > Chordata > Amphibia > Anura > Leptodactylidae > Leptodactylus > Leptodactylus fuscus. The sequence goes on from NC_134267.1 coordinate 243,121,901, forward strand.
CATTTCAATCCTGAAATATTACTGTGTCCATCAGTTATTAGATATATCAAACTGAAATGGCTGTTGCAAATACCAAAATATTTAGAACTAAAAATGATTAAGATTAATAGGGGTGCCCAAACTTTTTCATAGGACTGTACCTCCTGCCCTTTTTTTTTTCTTTCTTCTTTTCGGCCTGCACTGGGTCTTGCATCAGCTGCAGGCTTCTCTTCTTGCGGTCCGGGTGCCTGGCCTGCCAGCTTCTGTGTTTCTCCAGGCTGCGGGTCCATCGTGCCGGATATCGCATTGGAGGTGAGTCCTGTTGGCGCACTGGTTGGCCGGCGCGCTCCTGCCACGGACTTCCGCTCGATGGCCGCGACTTCTGGCGTGACCTCCGTCAGTATCACGGAGGCCGCGCATCGATTTGAATGGGCTTCTCCCCCTCTTGTTTTTCGTTTGGTTGGGAACTTGGAGGGGGATCCTTGTTCTCCCTCGACTGGGGACTCAATTTTCAGTGGTCCTGGGCCAATTTCGGTCCTGCGCCAATTTCGGTCCTGCCCGCCGGCAGTTTTTTCTGAACATAGTAGCGGATCGGTTGAGTCAGGGTATTACCGTATCAGGAGACTGGTCACTCAATCCAGAAGTGTTCCAGCAGATTTTCCAGATGTGGAGTCTACAGACATCGACCTCATGGCAACCCGATTCAACGCCAAGGTAGAGAAGTTCTGCTCTCTGTACCAGGAGGACGATCCCTTGGCAGTGGATGCCCTGTCCATCCCTGTGGAGGTTCAGGCTAGTTTACATCTTCCCTCCAATACCCAGGGTACTGATGAAAAGAAGACAGGACCAAGTCCAGGCGATTGCCATAATACCATTCTGGCCGAAAAAGGACTTAGTACTTGGTTTGCCCAGCTCATAGGCATGAGTCATGGAGTATACTGGAGGCTTTCCCCTCTCCCAGACCTGGTCACTCAAGGAGGCCAGAGATGCGAGGATCTGAGGAGATTCAACCTGACAGCCTGGAGGTTGACCAGTCCCTATTAAGCCATAGTGGACTGTCAAAGGCCGTCCTGAGAACCATTTCCTGTGCCAGGGCTGATTCCACTAACAGGAACTACCACAGAATTTGGAATATCTTTAAAACCACGGAATAGGAGTATCCAACCCCCCTGTGGAATTGATTTTGGAGTTCCTTCAGGACAGCCTAGACAAAGGGCTATCTCCTGCAACCTTGAAGGTACAGGCAGCCGCTTTGTCCGCCTATCTGAGGAGGCGTTTATCTCAACACCCTTTAATAAGTGGATTTCTTAAGGATGCTACGAGAATTAGACCTTCAGTGTCAGCCCCAGTCCCACAATGGGATCTCGGGGTTGTTCTGGCGACCCTCTGCGACTCTCCGTTTCAGTCATTAGAGGAGGTGGATCTGAAATTCGTAACCTTTAAAGTAACTTTTTTGTGGGCCATCACCTTGGCCAAGAGGGTTGGTGAACTTCAAGCCCTGTCATCTGAAGAGCCTTATATCTCTTTTTTTTTAGTGACAGGGTTCAGCTGCGTTTTCTTCTAGGGTTCACTCCCAAGGTGCCTTCCCTGGCAAATTTGAACCAGCTGATCTCTTTACCAGTTTTTGTGTCTGTTCCTTTCTCCCCGGAGGAAGTAAGGCTACATTCTTTGGATTTAGGCAAATCTCTTAGAATTTACCTGGATCGAACTTTGTCTTTTAGGAGGTTGGAGCACCTTCTTATTAACCTAGCTGGGAGGTTTAGAGGTCAGAAGGCATCAAAGGCCTCCATATCTCGCTGGGTAAAAGAGGCCATCAGAACGGCTTTTTCATCCCAGGGGCCTTTCCCCTCCAGCTTGCCTGACTGCTCATTCCACCAAAGCGGTTTCGGCTTCCTGGGCAGAAAGGTCTGCGGTCATACAAAAGCAGATTTGTGTGGCCGCCTCTTGGTCTTCACCCCTTACCTTTGTGAAGAACTATCATTTGAACTCTTGTGCTTCCAACGCGACGGCCTTCGGGTGGTCGGTCCTGTGCTCCTTAAGTCGAGGAAACCCTCCCTAGGGGGATTACTTGACATCTCCCCACATTGTGCTGCTGGTATGATGACAGGGAAGCGTTGATTATTCAATTTTTGATGATATTTGATAATCTTCCTCAGTCTCACCAGGAAACTTTTACTTTCCTTTTTTCTTCCCAAGTGTCCTAGGTAGGTAGACATTGACATGAATGAGACATTCCTGAAACGCAACAGATTCCTGGTGGTTCAAGGCTGGATCAGTTCGGGACAGGTTGGATTGGTTTGGGACAGGTTGGATCGGTTTGGGACAGGTTGCGTTGGTTTGGGACAGGTTGGATCGGTTTGGGACAGGTTGGATCGGTTTGACCGTTCTTGGTCTTCTTGGCTTATAACAAATATCTAGTCACCAATATTTGCATGACTTTGTTGGAGGTGAGCGTTGGTAGAGTTGGCCAACACGCTATGGAGATGCTCATATATAGAAGGTGCTCATGCGATTTCAGTGGACCTGAGTGGCCAATGGCCGCCAAGTATATTGATGGGCATATTAGCTAGCTGGCTCCTCTGAGCTTTGAATGTGGTAGGGGTGACAGGCCCAGGCCAAATTCAGGATAGTAACATGATGTGACCACCCAACAGCAGGTCAACAGCAGACAGGGAAGTTGTTAGAAGGCATCTTAATGTAGGACCTAGAGATTCTTGGTGAACATGGAGAACATGACATGTACAACTACCACAGAGGACTCCATGAGGATGCCATCATCCTACGATGAGAATTTATTATACATAAATCAGTTCTGTACATGATTATTTGGCTGTGGATGTGCTCATGCTCCAGGTTTGGTCCAGTCATCTTCTTCAGGTGGAAGTGAGTGAAGGTCTCAGGAGATGATGCCATCATAGCCTTGTACCCCACATTTCTTCCCTGCTATTCGGCAACCAAACGTTATGGCCTCCTCCATAGTCTGACCTATTAAGAAGAACCAAGTAATATTCATATACACATTGGCATTCATTCAGAGTAGATACAAAATACATGAACGTGAAGGACCTCTGTCCTACAAGTTCTAGATAATGTTCTTCAACCCGGATAGGAAAAGGGCGAAGTACTACGACACAGAAGTCACCTAACTCCTATACTGTGCAAATATCACTATTATGTAGTATACAATGCTCTGTGGTCACACCCATACTATTAGATCAGGCGGCCGGCCAACCTCTCCTCGGTATGCCACACAAATTATTGACACTGCCAACAGTCAACCTGGTCCATTTCAGCAGTAACTTACCAGTGACTGGTGAATATACGTCCAACATGGGTAGCTAGGAAGATGTCACGGAGCAAAGGTATACGTCTTCCTCCGGATGGTCTTTTGAATCAACACGGACGCAAGAGGTCGGGAGACAGCAGCAATTTATTGTAATCCACAAAGTTAGTAGCCGGCGGCAGTCACATCAACCGTAATAACAATAAGTCCACAGAAGTCACAATCCAATGATAGCTTTGGTTCCTTGGTCCTGTAACTAAATCCTGGCTCTCTGCAGAGCTGTGCACAGGCCGGCTAACCCATACTAACTGCTAGCTATATACTATATACTAAGACTGTTACACCTATATCTGTGGGTGGGAAGGGCTGAGTCGCAGATCCTTCCCCCCTCACCTATACCAAGGAGAGCAGACTCCCTGTCTCCTGTGGACAATGCACCATCCAACATCTTCTTGGAGACACCGATCAGATTATCTCCACCCATTGTCCTCACTGGTCCTCACTAGTTAGAGGTATTTGCATACAATGTGCTAACACACTAGACCCTAATCAGCCAACTACACATTGATGTATATAACAGGTTAGAGAATACATTCCACATGAAATATATATTACACATTGCCTATAGTATAGACTCTAACCATCCCGTGACAACCCCTCCCCCTCTCAAAACATGTGCATGACACAATTGGCCTACACAGGTAAATTGGGGAATGCACATCAGTCTCTATAGCTCATATGTCCTCCTGTCGGGATAACCCATCTGCGTTCTGGTGTTGGTTCCCTCGGCGGTACTGAATGGTAAAGTTGTAGAGTTGAAGGGCTGGCATCTGGCAGAAAATCCGGTTAATCCATGTTGGCGTCTCTCTGAGCTTGGCTTCGGGTCACTGCTCCCACAAAGTGGCACTGTAGATTTCCAACATCGTTGCCTAACAGAACATTGGCCGGCAGCCCGCTCATCACACCAATTGTGCATCGTTTTGGTCCATAACCATAGTCGAGTTCCACGGTAGCTTTAGGAATACGTTTCCGAGTACCTCCTGCCAACTCGATAGAAAGGCCAGGGCCCTCCTCTAGGGCCTCGGATCGAACCACTCGGGGGTCCGCTACCGTTAGGAAAGCTCCCGGAATCCAACAACTGTTCGGCCATCCAGTAGGACCTCCTGCAAGTGCTTCCGCTGAAGGTTTGCGGGATGTGTGGAGGCTGAATCCCATAGACCCCTAGAGGTGGAACAGATGGGTCATTCATGGAGTCATCTGGAAATGGGGCCAAACTTTCAGTCCTAGGGGTGGTTCCCAGGTAGTGAATAGGCCGGGATGCCACGGTGGCCCGTGCCCCCATGTTAACAGGGCAACTAGCTTGCAAATGTCCAGGCCGCCCGCACCCAAAACATCTGCGCTCTAGCATTCTTCCAGTAGGTCGTTGTCTAGGGACAGGGTTGTTCATAGCTGGAGGCCGATGGGCTGGGGCAGGGGTAGAGGGGGAATTGTAATCCTGAGGCCGGGCACGAAAGGTGGGTGGCTGGATGAAGGGTGTCTGGCGGACTGTGGTAGTTTTCCGCTCCTCTGCAAACAACCTCTTCCACTGCGGCTTGATGGTCAGGCCCTCATCTGCAAGGGAAGCAGCTTGCTCCACTGTGGCTGGGTTCCGTTCCAGCACCCACTCACGGATCTCAGCGGGGCACTGGGAAAAGAACTGTTCCTTAAGTATGACTTGGAGGATCTTATCGACTGTGACAGCCTCCTCACCTTCTAGCCAGCGCTTGCATGCTTGCTTCAACTTGTGGGCGAACATGTGGAAGGAGCTTCCCCCATTGTAAGACAAAGAGCGGAACTGAACTCGGTAGGTCTCTGGAGTGACTGCATAATACTTCTGCACCGCTCTTTTAATGGCCTCATAGTCCCGCTGATCACTAGGGTCCATGGCTCTGAGAGCTTCCGCAGCCCCATCTCATAGGTGCCCCACCAGATACCAGACCCAATCCTTCTCTGGGACTTCCATCAGGTGGCACTGGTGTTCGAAGTCCTGAAAATATCCATCAACATCCCCAGCCGCTTCATCAAAGGTCTTGAAGTGTTTATGGGAGACATATGGTGGTTCTCTCACTGTTGGGCTGGGGGTCGACGTTTGATTATAATTCCACGCAGTTATCTCAGCCATTCGCATTTCATGCGCCATTCTTTCCTTTTCATACGCCATTCTCTGTTCCTCCTTCTCCGTTTCCTGAGCCCTCTGTAATGCTCTACTCCTTTGCTCTGCAGTTGCTCCTAGCCCCAGCACTGCCAATTCCTCCTCATACAAAACAACCCATCTGCTCTTTTGGGTCTGTACCTGCCACTCCCGTATCTCTCCAGTCTCCTGGGGGCAGCCCTCCTCATGGTCGCTTTGCAGGGTCATGTCCTCCAGTGCCTCGATCAGTTGATCTTTCGTTCTTCCCTGGTAACTCAGGTTTAGTTCCCGGGCCCTTACTTGTAGACTTGCCATAGTCCAGTTCCTGTATTCTGAGGTTGTGGCTCCATTAATCGCTGAGCTGCTGTAGTCCATCTCGCTGTCCGCTGTTGATCCCACCGCTGCCAACCAGTTGTCACGGAGCAAAGGTATACGTCTTCCTCCGGATGGTCTTTTGAATCAACACGGACGCAAGAGGTCGGGAGACAGCAGCAATTTATTGTAATCCACAAAGTTAGTAGCCGGCGGCGGTCACATCAACCGTAATAACAATAAGTCCACAGAAGTCACAATCCAATGATAGCTTTGGTTCCTTGGTCCTGTAACTAAATCCTGGCTCTCTGCAGAGCTGTGCACAGGCCGGCTAACACATACTAACTCCTAGCTACAACTATATACTAAGACTGTTACACCTATATCTGTGGATGGGAAGGGCTGAGTCACAGATCCTTCCCCCCTCACCTATACCAAGGAGAGCAGACTCCCTGTCTCCTGTGGACAATGCACCATCCAACATCTTCTTGGAGACACGGATCAGATTATCTCCACCCATTGTCCTCACTGGTCCTCACTAGTTAGAGGTATTTGCATACAATGGGCTAACACACTAGACCCTAATCAGCCAACTACACATTGATGTATACAACAGGTTAGAGAATACATTCCACATGAAATATATATTACACATTGCCTATAGTATAGACTCTAACCATCCCGTGACAGAAGACATGGTGGTGGAGACTCACCTTTAGACAGTGCATAGATTACAGAAGCGTTGAAGGTGTCTCCAGCACCAAGCGTATCCACAATTTTCTCTGGGGGAAAGGAAGGAGAATGGAGGACACGTCCATCTGGTCCCAGAGCGTCAGCTCCATGTTCAGCCCAGGCACAGACTAGATAAGCCCTAAAGAGACAAAACCAAGATGACATCCTGACAATCGGCACAGTGAAGGCCCATGGGAAAGTGTCTCATGTCCAGTCATGGTTCCTCAGGGCAGTAAGCAACTAGAGATCAGTGACTTTTATATGTCTAATACAGTATACCCATAGAAAGGTGATATCAGGCAGTGTAGTCCATGAGGCAACGCATGAGGACGATCTAAGATGTAAAACCCCCATCTACACTTGGTGGACATCAACAAAACCACTAGACCAACCCAAACTCTACATTCATGTTCACAATAGGCATGTGCGCTTCTTACATTACATACATGTAGAAGTCTCTAAGATTATTAAAGGAGCTCACCCTTTCTTTACACGTGGATACAGTCCAGTAAGGGCCTCGGCAGAGGAGGTAAACCCAAAATGTCTGGCAACATCTTTACTTACGAAGACCTGAGAAGCAGAAAATAGCAATAATCAGGTATAAAGAACACAAAGTCATGTGCTGAGCAACATTCACTAGGATGACTTATAAACCTCCTGCCTCTATATGACTAGGGGTCTTCTTACTCTGTATGATGGTATAGGGAGCATCACCCTCACACGACAGACTTTCTGGATGATTCTATACTATTGGCCTCTTGGACGGTAACCTCCCTCCTTACCAGTCCTATTGGCTGTAGACAGTAACCTCCCTCCTTACCAGTTTTTACTTCTCTATAGACAGTAACCTCCCTCCTTACCAGTTCTTCTCTATAGACAGTAACCTCCCTCCTTACCAGTTCTTCTTCTGTATAGACAGTAACCTCCATCCTTACCAGTTCTTCTTCTGTATAGACAGTAACTTCCCTCCTTACTAGTTATTCTTCTGTATAGACAGTAACCTTCCCTCTTACCAGTTCTTCTTCTGTGTAGACAGTAACCTCCCTCCTTACCAGTTCTTCTTCTTTATAGACAGAAAACTCCCTCCTTACCAGTTCTTCTTCTTTATAGACAGTAACCTCCTTCCTTACAGTTTTTCTCTATAGACAGTAACCTTCCCCCTTACCAGTTCTTCTTCTGTGTAGACAGTAACCTCCATCCTTACCAGTTCTTCTTCTGTATAGACAGTAACCTCCCTCCTTACTAGTTATTCTTCTCTATAGACAGTAACCTCCCTCCTTACCAGTTCTTCTTTATAGACAGTAACCTTCCCCCTTACCAGTTCTTCTTCTGTGTAGACAGTAACCTCCCTCCCTGCCAGTTCTTCTCTATAGACAGTAACCTTCCCCCTTACCAGTTCTTCTTCTGTGTAGACAGTAACCTCCCTCCCTGCCAGTTCTTCTCTATAGACAGTAACCTTCCCCCTTACCAGTTCTTCTTCTGTGTAGACAGTAACCTCCCTCCCTGCCAGTTCTTCTCTATGGACAGTAACCTTCCCCCTTACCAGTTCTTCTTCTGTGTAGACAGTAACCTCCCTCCTTACCAGTACTTCTTTATAGACAGTAACCTCCCTCCTTACCAGTTCTTCTTTATAGACAGTAATCTTCCTCCTTACCAGTTCTTCTCTATAGACAGTAACCTCCCTCCTTAGCAGTTCTTCCTTCTTTATAGACAGTAACCTCCCTCCTTAGATTGACTTATTATTGATGACGATATCGGATCCTCTTACTTACCACTTCACCATACTGGAATAATTGGTACAACTCTTCGCGCTCCTTTTCGATCTCCACAGAGATAGTGATCCGCTGGTCCTCAGGGCAGCTCTTATTATAATCTTCTACTCTTTGGATCATCTTTATCTGCTCATCTGCATTTCTTCCCTGAAAAGGTCATAGACAACACATTGCAGCCACCGGCGTAACCTCATGCGATCATATCTAATAAGCCACAACCATAGTCCACATAATATCCGTCTACATTACCCAATGCAGTTATTGATAAATAGCAGATATCGGCACTATAACTGCATGCACCCCTAGTAGTGATACAAGGACACAGACATCTCAGTGACATGTGCAGAACCTCTCGTGTCTCTATACGGTACACCGTGATGACTAGCCGTCTCTACACTATATATCACGATGACCCAGCACCCTTTATATACGTAGACATCTTCTACAGGAACCTTCATCATCTTTCTTTGCGTCTTACCTCCCAGTGAATCCACTTATATTGTGTGAGGTCTACTTTCTTGAAGTCATCTGCCGTTACGTCAGGAAGATTTCTGACAAGGAAATAACACAAGTCAACAAACACTGAGCACAATGTGTGAAATAATACAAGATGGAATCAGAAGGATGTGTAATAATACATAAGAAATAATACGAGGACTGAGGTATGGGGCTTATTGACAAATTATTGTTGTTTAGATGCCACCTGTTCCTTGGTGGCCCAGTCCAACTAGGTCTAATTTGGGTTTTGGAAGAGCCTGAGAAGCTCTGATCTCCTTGTCGCACGTTGTCATCCTCCATGATACCCACTGATGGTCACTACCCATACTTTATTGATCAGAACAATGTCTCATACAAAGTTCCTCAATTGTCCACATCACTGAGAAGCAGCCTTGAACCTTCACAATCCTCCTGTGCTTCCTGTTGTATGGTCACCATGTCGTCTTAAACTCAAGGATCCTGGCTCATTCCAGGTCTATCAGATGTTACCTCAGCTTCAGAGACGTCTCCACTTTTCGCTAAGTTCCACTTTCTGGCAGGGAACATCCACTGGTTCACTTCTAGCCTGGAAGCTTCCAGAAGACTGTGGGTTACGTTCTAAGATATATTGCCCATGGTGACTTTGTTGGGAAATGAGGCTACATGTGGTGACTTGTATATGGCAGACATTTCTAGATGCCGCTGTCTCATCATATGCATGCAGATATTTTTGAATTGTTTTCTTCAGGAGTTCGGTCATCGCTCTGTATTCAGAGTAAGGAAAATCTCCAGGTCACTACCCCGGAACTGTCTATGTTAACAATAGCTGGTGCATGGAAAGAGGAAGGACACCAATGGGCACAGAATGACGTGCTGGAATTCAATCTCCAACTGTTCCTATCCACCTTCCACCATGTTGGGCCTCTTCTGCAGCTTCTTCATCATTTAGGATTTGTGATGGACCACTATTATGAATGCTGAACCCTGCCTTGTGGGTTACATTGGAATGAGGCTCTAGTAGTCACATTTCAGAAAGACCTGCTTTGCTAAGAGAATCTACTAGTTGTCACATTCCTGTAAGGTAACCCTTGCCAATAGAATCTACTAGTAGTCACATTCAGGGAAGGTCTAACTTGCCAAATGAATCAACCACTGGTCAAAATTTGAGAAGGTTTAACTTGCAAAGAGAATCTAAAGTGGTCACATTTCGAGAAGGTCTAACGTGCCAAGAGAGTGTTCCAGTGGTCACATTCCAAGGAAGGTCTAATTTGTGAAGAGATTCTACTAGTGGTCACATTTTGAGAAGGTCTAACTTGCAAAGAGAATCTACCAGTGGTCACATTTCGAGAAGGTCTAACTTGCCAAGAGAGTCTACCAGTGGTCACATTCCAAGGAAGGTCTAATTTGTGAAGAGATTCTACTAGTGGTCAAATTTTTGGAAGGTCTAACTTGCCAAGAGAGTCTACTAGCAAACAAATTCCAGGAGAATCTACTAGTGGTCACATTCTGGGAAGGTTGACCTTCCAAAGAGAATCTACTATTGCCTGGTCTGACCAGGACCTACAAATGGATTCTAACACTTGCAATCTAGAAGTAGCCAAGTGTATAGATCCTTCATAAATGGTCTTAAGGCAATTTATTCCTCACTATAATTTGGATACACTCCCTACAGTTTTCACCAAATAATGGCTTTATCGACCTTTCAGAAGTTATAGTTTGTCACCTCTGCCAACTCCTCCATTGGCCAAATCCCACCAAGCCCTTCTTTGTTGTGGTTGACTCATCCCCTGTATGTATTGGAGCTGTTCGCTCTCGAAAAAGAAGCGAGGAGAATTTCTTCTTCTGTGTTAGTGGTTGCAGTATTGCCAACAAAACTTTTTGCTCTCGAGTAGTGGAGACATCTGCTGGAGGAAGTCTGTTGACAATTTTGGCTGCACATTGGTCAACTTTCTGTAATGAGCGCTGGGCCTGGTTATCACTACTGCCGGCAGATAACATTGTAAATGCAGGCGCCTTGTCTCCATCCTTTGATCTTGGAGAATGAAGCTCTTGTGCTGCCGCTCATGATCATATCCAGATGAATCTTCCCAGCAGCCTCAAGTTCTTGGTGGACATTCCTTCAAGGAAAATCTTTGGTTCTCCAGAGATCTCTCTACTCAGTGTCCCCAGGATGCCATTAATTGTCTCCAGAATGCTGCTAATTGTACTCGGTATCTTCAGATTTCCACTGTTTGCACCCAGGGAACCGTATATAATATATAGTGATGGTGATTAGGGGGTCAGTAGTATATAGTGATGGTGATTAGGGGGTCAGCAGTATATAGTGATGGTGATTAGGGGGTCAGCAGTATATAGTGATGGTGATTAGGGGGTCAGCAGTATATAGTGATGGTGATTAGGGGGTCAGCAGTATATAGTGATGGTGATTAGGGGGTCAGCAGTATATAGTGATGGTGATTAGGGGGTCAGCAGTATATAGTGATGGTGATTAGGGGGTCAGTAGTATATAGTGATGGTGATTAGAGGGTCAGTAGTATATAGTGATGGTGATTAGGGGGTCAGCAGTATATAGTGATGGTGATTAGGGGGTCAGTAGTATATAGTGATGGTGATTAGGGGGTCAGCAGTATATAGTGATGGTGATTAGGGGTCAGCAGTATATAGTGATGGTGATTAGGGGTCAGCAGTATATAGTGATGGTGATTAGGGGGTCAGCAGTATATAGTGATGGTGATTAGGGGGTCAGTAGTATATAGTGATGGTGATTAGGGGGTCAGCAGTATATAGTGATGGTGATTAGGGGTCAGCAGTATATAGTGATGGTGATTAGGGGTCAGCAGTATATAGTGATGGTGATTAGGGGGTCAGCAGTATATAGTGATGGTGATTAGGGGGTCAGCAGTATATAGTGATGGTGATTAGGGGGTCAGCAGTATATAGTGATGGTGATTAGGGGGTCAGCAGTATATAGTGATGGTGATTAGGGGGTCAGCAGTATATAGTGATGGTGATTAGGGGGTCAGCAGTATATAATGATGGTGATTAGGGGGTCAGTAGTATATAGTGATGGTGATTAGAGGGTCAGTAGTATATAGTGATGGTGATTAGGGGGTCAGCAGTATATAGTGATGGTGATTAGGGGGTCAGTAGTATATAGTGATGGTGATTAGGGGGTCAGCAGTATATAGTGATGGTGATTAGGGGGTCAGCAGTATATAGTGATGGTGATTAGGGGGTCAGCAGTATATAGTGATGGTGATTAGGGGGTCAGCAGTATATAGTGATGGTGATTAGGGGGTCAGCAGTATATAGTGATGGTGATTAGGGGGTCAGCAGTATATAGTGATGGTGATTAGGGGGTCAGTAGTATATAGTGATGGTGATTAGAGGGTCAGTAGTATATAGTGATGGTGATTAGGGGGTCAGCAGTATATAGTGATGGTGATTAGGGGGTCAGCAGTATATAGTGATGGTGATTCGGGGGTCAGCAGTATATAGTGATGGTGATTAGGGGGTCAGTAGTATATAGTGATGGTGATTAGGGGGTCAGCAGTATATAGTGATGGTGATTAGGGGGTCAGCAGTATATAGTGATGGTGATTAGGGGGTCAGCAGTATATAGTGATGGTGATTAGGGGGTCAGCAGTATATAGTGATGGTGATTAGGGGGTCAGCAGTATATAGTGATGGTGATTAGGGGGTCAGTAGTATATAGTGATGGTGATTAGGGGGTCAGTAGTATATAGTGATGGTGATTAGAGGGTCAGTAGTATATAGTGATGGTGATTAGGGGGTCAGCAGTATATAGTGATGGTGATTAGGGGGTCAGCAGTATATAGTGATGGTGATTAGGGGGTCAGCAGTATATAGTGATGGTGATTAGAGGGTCAGTAGTATATAGTGATGGTGATTAGAGGGTCAGCAGTATATAGTGATGGTGATTAGGGGGTCAGCAGTATATAGTGATGGTGATTAGGGGGTCAGCAGTATATAGTGATGGTGATTAGGGGTCAGCAGTATATAGTGATGGTGATTAGAGGGTCAGTAGTATATAGTGATGGTGATTAGGGGGTCAGTAGTATATAGTGATGGTGATTAGGGGGTCAGCAGTATATAGTATATACTAATGAGGACGGATCTGCTGACAATTACATAAATTAACTTAAAAGAATCAGGGATTTTGTACCAGAGATTTCATGGCCCCCTGATTTGGGGGAGGGTCAGTATATCCCCCCTGTTCCTTACGTGTCATACAATGTGACGGTCCGGGAGCCATTGTTGATGTTTACCAGGCAGCAGGCGCAGGGAGTGTCGCCCCAGGACTGCCAGCTCACGCCCGATGCAGCAATATTCCTCCGGGAGAAATCTGACATGATGAAGCTACAGAGAAGACAGAGAAGTGGTACTGTGCGGAGGACAGAGAAGTGGTACTGTGCGGAGGACAGAGAAGTGGTACTGTGCGGAGGACAGAGAAGTGGTACTGTGCGGAGGACAGAGGAGTAGTACTGTGCGGAGGACAGAGGAGTAGTACTGTGCGGAGGACAGAGAAGTGGTACTGTGCGGAGGACAGAGGAGTAGTACTGTGCGGAGGACAGAGGAGTAGTACTGTGCGGAGGACAGAGAAGTGGTACTGTGCGGAGGACAGAGAAGTGGTACTGTGCGGAGGACAGAGGAGTAGTACTGTGCGGAGGACAGAGAAGTGGTACTGTGCGGAGGACAGAGGAGTAGTACTGTGCGGAGGACAGAGGAGTAGTACTGTGCGGAGGACAGAGAAGTGGTACTGTGCGGAGGACAGAGGAGTGGTACTGTGCGGAGGACAGAGGAGTGGTACTGTGCGGAGGACAGAGAAGTGGTACTGTGCGGAGGACAGAGGAGTAGTACTGTGCGGAGGACAGAGAAGTGGTACTGTGCGGAGGACAGAGGAGTAGTACTGTGCAGAGGACAGAGAAGTGGTACTGTGCGGAGGACAGAGGAGTAGTACTGTGCAGAGGACAGAGAAGTGGTACTGTGCAGAGGACAGAGAAGTGGTACTGTGCAGAGGACAGAGAAGTGGTACTGTGCGGAGGACAGAGAAGTGGTACTGTGCGGAGGACAGAGAAGTGGTACTGTGCGGAGGACAGAGAAGTGGTACTGTGCGGAGGACAGAGAAGTGGTACTGTGCGGAGGACAGAGAAGTGGTACTGTGCGGAGGACAGAGAAGTGGTACTGTGCGGAGGACAGAGGAGTGGTACTGTGCGGAGGACAGAGAAGTGGTACTGTGCGGAGGACAGAGGAGTAGTACTGTGCGGAGGACAGAGAAGTGGTACTGTGCGGAGGACAGAGGAGTAGTACTGTGCAGAGGACAGAGAAGTGGTACTGTGCGGAGGACAGAGGAGTAGTACTGTGCAGAGGACAGAGAAGTGGTACTGTGCAGAGGACAGAGAAGTGGTACTGTGCAGAGGACAGAGAAGTGGTACTGTGCGGAGGACAGAGAAGTGGTACTGTGCGGAGGACAGAGAAGTGGTACTGTGCGGAGGACAGAGGAGTAGTACTGTGCGGAGGACAGAGGAGTAGTACTGTGTGGAGGACAGAGAAGTGGTACTGTGCGGAGGACAGAGAAGTGGTACTGTGCGGAGGACAGAGGAGTAGTACTGTGCGGAGGACAGAGAAGTGGTACTGTGCGGAGGACAGAGGAGTAGTACTGTGCAGAGGACAGAGAAGTGGTACTGTGCGGAGGACAGAGGAGTAGTACTGTGCAGAGGACAGAGAAGTGGTACTGTGCGGAGGACAGAGAAGTGGTACTGTGCGGAGGACAGATAAGTGGTACTGTGCGGAGGACAGAGGAGTAGTACTGTGCGGAGGACAGAGAAGTAGTACTGTGCGGAGGACAGAGGAGTAGTACTGTGCAGAGGACAGAGAAGCGGTACTGTGCAGAGAATAGAGAAGTGGTACTGTGCGGAGGACAGAGAAGTGGTACTGTGCGGAGGACAGAGAAGTGGTACTGTGCGGAGGACAGAGGAGTAGTACTGTGCGGAGGACAGAGGAGTAGTACTGTGTGGAGGACAGAGAAGTGGTACTGTGCGGAGGACAGAGAAGTGGTACTGTGCGGAGGACAGAGGAGTAGTACTGTGCGGAGGACAGAGAAGTGGTACTGTGCGGAGGACAGAGGAGTAGTACTGTGCAGAGGACAGAGAAGTGGTACTGTGCGGAGGACAGAGGAGTAGTACTGTGCAGAGGACAGAGAAGTGGTACTGTGCGGAGGACAGAGAAGTGGTACTGTGCGGAGGACAGATAAGTGGTACTGTGCGGAGGACAGAGGAGTAGTACTGTGCGGAGGACAGAGAAGTAGTACTGTGCGGAGGACAGAGGAGTAGTACTGTGCAGAGGACAGAGAAGCGGTACTGTGCAGAGAATAGAGAAGTGGTACTGTGCGGAGGACAGAGAAGTGGTACTGTGCGGAGGACACAGAAGTAGTACTGTGCGGAGAATGGTGGGGATTCCTGAAGTCCAGGTATGGAGGAGAGTCTGACATGTACCGCAGTATTATAAGACCACATCATGGAGCCCCCACTCACTGACACATCTGCTGGCGGAGCTGTCACTGGCAGCTCTGTATTGTTACTCCATTGCATAGATTTGGGGGGGTCATTGTCCAATATAGTAACAGAATGAAGGCCCCACTCGCAGCCTGGCATCACCACATATAGCACAACATGGAGGACCTCATGCCCATACCTACCCCACCGTCCACCCTGACACCAACCTGTTCATGTGAAGGATGGTTCGACTCCCATTGCTAATGTTGCTGATGACAATGGAAGCCGGGAAGGAAGAACCAGGATGAGAGACAACATGTCCTACATCTATGCCGTAACGCGTCAGACTGTCCAACGTAAAACTGTGAGGGGAGGGACAGGGGGACAGAGCGGGGCAATTAATGACCAATCAGAGAGGAGAGATAACACAGAACATTAGTCTAGATCACAAGAGACCTCGATCATACTTTATTGGATAGTAGAATGAAGGTGTAGGTGTTCTAGATCATAGATTCTGTAAAGTACAAGGAAAGTGTGAATGTTCTAGATCATGATATTGTAGATGATGTACAGCAGAGCATAGGTATTGGAAAGGACGGTGAAACTGTAAATGTTCTAGATGATATATAGTAGAATAGTGTGTGGGATAGTACAACGAGGAGACAGATGAGATGTTCTAGATCATTGGTGCTGTATAGTATGAGCGGAAGAGTAGAAACCAAAGATTAAAAAAATACTAAACTGGAGTATCAAAGAGATCGAAGACAGAGGAGAGAGAAGACGTTATACTAGAACTGGAAACGAGGAGAAATATTCTAGACTGGACATGAGTGGAGAAGTACTGCGCTAGACAGGAGGGGAGCAGGTCTGTACAGGACAGGTACGGAGATGGTCTCCACTGAACAGCTGTGGAGAGACCTGGAACCGGACAGGAATGGAGACGTTCCAGACTATACACCAGACAGGAAAGGAGAAGTTCTAGACTAGACAGTAGACAAGTGTGGAGAATTTAGAGAAAAAATGAGACGTTCCAGACTAGACTCAATAAAGATGAAATTGAGAACACGAAGAGAGGAGGATGGGGAGGAACCAACAGAGCAGGGCAGCGGATGATGGGAGTTCAGTCATCAGTCTCACTCAGCTGGACATCTCTGGATATCGTATCTGTTTTACCGGAGCCATTGATCCTCTCCAGCATTAATATTTCTAGAATGGGGTTTTAATAATAATTCTAATGGACGTGTTTCCTGCACCAGATTTTATAGCCTTGGCCCAATGTGTTACTAAACCTCACTGACAAGGAGATGGACTGTCGAGACTGCTACCTGTGGCCTTGTATGGTGGACAGCCGAGACTGTTACCTGTGGCCTTGTATGGTGGACAGCCGAGACTGCTACCTGTGGCCTTGTATGGTGGACAGCCGAGACTGTTACCTGTGGCCTTGTATGGTGGACAGCAGAGACTGCTACCTGTGGCCTTGTATGGTGGACAGCAGATACTGTTACCTGTGGCCTTGTATGGTGGACAGCAGAGACTGCTACCTGTGGCCTTGTATGGTGGACAGCAGAGACTGTTACCTGTGGCCTTGTATGGTGGACAGCAGAGACTGCTACCTGTGGCCTTGTATGGTGGACAGCCGAGACTGCTACCTGTGGCCTTGTATGGTGGACAGCAGAGACTGTTACCTGTGGCCTTGTATGGTGGACAGCCGAGACTGCTACCTGTGGCCTTGTATGGTGGACAGCAGAGACTGTTACCTGTGGCCTTGTATGGTGGACAGCAGAGACTGCTACCTGTGGCCTTGTATGGTGAACAGCCGAGACTGCTACCTGTGGCCTTGTATGGTGGACAGCAGAGACTGTTACCTGTGGCCTTGTATGGTGGACAGCCGAGACTGCTACCTGTGGCCTTGTATGGTGGACAGCAGAGACTGTTACCTGTGGCCTTGTATGGTGGACAGCAGAGACTGCTACCTGTGGCCTTGTATGGTGGACAGCCGAGACTGCTACCTGTGGCCTTGTATGGTGGACAGCAGAGACTGTTACCTGTGGCCTTGTATGGTGGACAGCCGAGACTGCTACCTGTGGCCTTGTATGGTGGACAGCAGAGACTGTTACCTGTGGCCTTGTATGGTGGACAGCAGAGACTGTTACCTGTGGCCTTGTATGGTGGACAGCAGAGACTGCTACCTGTGGCCTTGTATGGTGAACAGCCGAGACTGCTACCTGTGGCCTTGTATGGTGGACAGCAGAGACTGTTACCTGTGGCCTTGTATGGTGGACAGCCGAGACTGCTACCTGTGGCCTTGTATGGTGGACAGCAGAGACTGTTACCTGTGGCCTTGTATGGTGGACAGCAGAGACTGTTACCTGTGGCCTTGTATGGTGGACAGCAGAGACTGCTACCTGTGGCCTTGTATGGTGGACAGCCGAGATTGCTACCTGTGGCCTTGTATGGTGGACAGCAGAGACTGTTACCTGTGGCCTTGTATGGTGGACAGCAGATACTGTTACCTGTGGCCTTGTATGGTGTACAGCAGAGACTGCTACCTGTGGCCTTGTAAGGTGGACAGCAGAGACTGTTACCTGTGGCCTTGTATGGTGGACAGCAGATACTGTTACCTGTGGCCTTGTATGGTGGACAGCAGATACTGTTACCTGTGGCCTTGTATGGTGGACAGCAGATACTGTTACCTGTGGCCTTGTATGGTGGACAGCAGAGACTGCTACCTGTGGCCTTGTATGGTGGACAGCAGAGACTGCTACCTGTGGCCTTGTAAGGTGGACAGCAGAGACTGCTACCTGTGGCCTTGTATGGTGGACAGCAGAGACTGTTACCTGTGGCCTTGTTATGGTGGACAGCCGAGACTGCTACCTGTGGCCTTGTTATGGTGGACAGCAGAGACTGCTACCTTTGGCCTTGTATGGTGGACAGCATAGACTGCTACCTGTGGCCTTGTATGGTGGACAGCAGAGACTGCTACCTGTGGCCTTGTATGGTGGACAGCATAGACTGCTACCTTTGGCCTTGTATGGTGGACAGCAGAGACTGCTACCTGTGGCCTTGTTATGGTGGACAGCCAAGACTGCTACCTGTGGCCTTGTATGGTGGACAGCATAGACTGCTACCTGTGGCCTTGTATGGTGGACAGCCGAGACTGCTACCTGTGGCCTTGTTATGGCGGACAGCAGAGACTGCTACCTGTGGCCTTGTATGGTGGACAGCTGAGACTGCTACCTGTGGCGTTGTTATGGTGGACAGCTGAGACTGCTACCTGTGGCGTTGTTATGGTGGACAGCAGAGACTGCAACCTGTGGCCTTGTTATGGTGGACAGCCGAGACTGCTACCTGTGGCCTTTGTTATGGTGGACAGCAGAGACTGCTACCTGTGGCCTTGTATGGTGGACAGCCGAGACTGTTACCTGTGGCCTTGTTATGGTGGACAGCAGAGACTGCAACCTGTGGCCTTGTTATGGTGGACAGCCGAGACTGCTACCTGTGGCCTTTGTTATGGTGGACAGCAGAGACTGCTACCTGTGGCCTTGTATGGTGGACAGCCGAGACTGTTACCTGTGGCCTTGTTATGGTGGACAGCAGAGACTGTTACCTGTGGCCTTGTATGGTGGACAGCCGAGACTGCTACCTGTGGCCTTGTATGGTGGATAGCAGAGACTGCTACCTGTGGCCTTGTATGGTGGACAGCAGAGACTGCTACCTGTGGCCTTGTATGGTGGACAGCAGAGACTGCTACCTGTGGCCTTGTATGGTGGACAGCAGAGACTGCTACCTGTGGCCTTGTATGGTGGACAGCAGAGACTGCTACCTGTGGCCTTGTATGGTGGACAGCCGAGACTGCTACCTGTGGCCTTGTATGGTGGACAGCAGAGACTGCTACCTGCGGCCTTGTTATGGTGGACAGCCGAGACTGCTACCTGTGGCCTTGTATGGTGGACAGAAGAGACTGCTACCTGTGGCCTTGTATGGTGGACAGCAGAGACTGCTACCTGTGGCCTTGTATGGTGGACAGCCGAGACTGTTACCTGTGGCCTTGTTATGGTGGACAGCAGAGACTGCTACCTGTGGCCTTGTATGGTGGACAGCAGAGACTGCTACCTGTGGCCTTGTTATGGTGGACAGCAGATACTGTTACCTGTGGCCTTGTATGGTGGACAGCAGAGACTGCTACCTGTGGCCTTGTATGGTGGACAGCAGAGACTGCTACCTGTGGCCTTGTATGGTGGACAGCCGAGACTGTTACCTGTGGCCTTGTTATGGTGGACAGCAGAGACTGCTACCTGTGGCCTTGTTATGGTGGACAGCCGAGACTGCTACCTGTGGCCTTGTATGGTGGACAGCAGAGACTGCTACCTGTGGCCTTGTTATGGTGGACAGCCGAGACTGCTACCTGTGGCCTTGTATGGTGGACAGCAGAGACTGCTACCTGTGGCCTTGTTATGGTGGACAGCCGAGACTGCTACCTGTGGCCTTGTTATGGTGGACAACTGAGACTGTCATGAGCCTGTTGGATTTTCTCCCATCCAGTGGTATGAGACTGATGAGGACGTATTAGACATGCAACGTGGTGGGTGAGAGTCAGAGTAATGGCAGATATCAAAGGACAGAAGAGTGATAGAGTCATCAGGTATAAAGACAACACTTCATGTAAGAAAGATCCAAAGTGACCGTACCCCAACCCTGTGGCCTTGTATGGTGTACAGCAGAGACTGCTACCTGTGGCCTTGTAAGGTGGACAGCAGAGACTGTTACCTGTGGCCTTGTATGGTGGACAGCAGATACTGTTATCTGTGGCCTTGTATGGTGGACAGCAGATACTGTTACCTGTGGCCTTGTATGGTGGACAGCAGATACTGTTACCTGTGGCCTTGTATGGTGGACAGCAGAGACTGCTACCTGTGGCCTTGTATGGTGGACAGCAGAGACTGCTACCTGTGGCCTTGTAAGGTGGACAGCAGAGACTGCTACCTGTGGCCTTGTATGGTGGACAGCAGAGACTGTTACCTGTGGCCTTGTTATGGTGGACAGCCAAGACTGCTACCTGTGGCCTTGTTATGGTGGACAGCCGAGACTGCTACCTTTGGCCTTGTATGGTGGACAGCATAGACTGCTACCTGTGGCCTTGTATGGTGGACAGCAGAGACTGCTACCTGTGGCCTTGTATGGTGGACAGCATAGACTGCTACCTTTGGCCTTGTATGGTGGACAGCAGAGACTGCTACCTGTGGCCTTGTTATGGTGGACAGCCAAGACTGCTACCTGTGGCCTTGTATGGTGGACAGCATAGACTGCTACCTGTGGCCTTGTATGGTGGACAGCCGAGACTGCTACCTGTGGCCTTGTTATGGCGGACAGCAGAGACTGCTACCTGTGGCCTTGTATGGTGGACAGCCGAGACTGCTACCTGTGGCCTTGTTATGATGGACAGCTGAGACTGCTACCTGTGGCGTTGTTATGGTGGACAGCAGAGACTGCAACCTGTGGCCTTGTTATGGTGGACAGCCGAGACTGCTACCTGTGGC
This sequence comes from Leptodactylus fuscus, assembly GCF_031893055.1. NCBI lineage: Eukaryota > Metazoa > Chordata > Amphibia > Anura > Leptodactylidae > Leptodactylus > Leptodactylus fuscus. Next base: position 243,142,678 of record NC_134267.1, read on the forward strand.
CTTTGTTATGGTGGACAGCAGAGACTGCTACCTGTGGCCTTGTTATGGTGGACAGCCGAGACTGCTACCTGTGGCCTTGTACGGTGGACAGCAGAGACTGCTACCTGTGGCCTTGTATGGTGGACAGCAGAGACTGCTACCTGTGGCCTTGTATGGTGGACAGCCGAGACTGCTACCTGTGGCCTTGTATGGTGGACAGCAGAGACTGCTACCTGTGGCCTTGTTATGGTGGACAGCCGAGACTGCTACCTGTGGCCTTGTATGGTGGACAGCAGAGACTGCTACCTGTGGCCTTGTATGGTGGACAGCCGAGACTGCTACCTGTGGCCTTGTATGGTGGACAGCAGAGACTGCTACCTGCGGCCTTGTTATGGTGGACAGCCGAGACTGCTACCTGTGGCCTTGTATGGTGGACAGAAGAGACTGCTACCTGTGGCCTTGTATGGTGGACAGCAGAGACTGCTACCTGTGGCCTTGTATGGTGGACAGCCGAGACTGTTACCTGTGGCCTTGTTATGGTGGACAGCAGAGACTGTTACCTGTGGCCTTGTATGGTGGACAGCCGAGACTGCTACCTGTGGCCTTGTATGGTGGATAGCAGAGACTGCTACCTGTGGCCTTGTATGGTGGACAGCAGAGACTGCTACCTGTGGCCTTGTATGGTGGACAGCAGAGACTGCTACCTGTGGCCTTGTATGGTGGACAGCAGAGACTGCTACCTGTGGCCTTGTATGGTGGACAGCAGAGACTGCTACCTGTGGCCTTGTATGGTGGACAGCCGAGACTGCTACCTGTGGCCTTGTATGGTGGACAGCAGAGACTGCTACCTGCGGCCTTGTTATGGTGGACAGCCGAGACTGCTACCTGTGGCCTTGTATGGTGGACAGAAGAGACTGCTACCTGTGGCCTTGTATGGTGGACAGCAGAGACTGCTACCTGTGGCCTTGTATGGTGGACAGCCGAGACTGTTACCTGTGGCCTTGTTATGGTGGACAGCAGAGACTGCTACCTGTGGCCTTGTATGGTGGACAGCAGAGACTGCTACCTGTGGCCTTGTTATGGTGGACAGCAGATACTGTTACCTGTGGCCTTGTATGGTGGACAGCAGAGACTGCTACCTGTGGCCTTGTATGGTGGACAGCAGAGACTGCTACCTGTGGCCTTGTATGGTGGACAGCCGAGACTGTTACCTGTGGCCTTGTTATGGTGGACAGCAGAGACTGCTACCTGTGGCCTTGTTATGGTGGACAGCCGAGACTGCTACCTGTGGCCTTGTATGGTGGACAGCAGAGACTGCTACCTGTGGCCTTGTTATGGTGGACAGCCGAGACTGCTACCTGTGGCCTTGTATGGTGGACAGCAGAGACTGCTACCTGTGGCCTTGTTATGGTGGACAGCCGAGACTGCTACCTGTGGCCTTGTTATGGTGGACAACTGAGACTGTCATGAGCCTGTTGGATTTTCTCCCATCCAGTGGTATGAGACTGATGAGGACGTATTAGACATGCAACGTGGTGGGTGAGAGTCAGAGTAATGGCAGATATCAAAGGACAGAAGAGTGATAGAGTCATCAGGTATAAAGACAACACTTCATGTAAGAAAGATCCAAAGTGACCGTACCCCAACCCGCTCATAGAATGAGGGCACTCTAACCCAAACTCTTCATTAAATGGCCCCTACTTTGACTCCTCCCCTGGATTCATCCATTGCACCTGCCCATCCTCCACACTGCTATCCCCATGTGGGTGCAGCCTCTCACCCATATCATGCACCAGCAGAGGTCGTGTGTAAAATGGGATTATGTACCAAAATAATTGCAGTTATTATTCCCTTATGGTGCGTGACGGGGAGAACATGAGACACAGCGGAGAGCACTGGGCACAGGGGAGAGATTCTGGAAACTATAAAGAATTTTTTTTTAACCGGACAGAAAGTCCTGCATGTCCGACTTTGTGTCCAGCTAAAAAAAATGTTTTCGCCACGGAGAGTCACAAGACGCTCACGGGTGGTCACCCATTTAAGTGAATGGGTCTGAAAACTGACTGCCGGGTTTCCGTCTCCTGTCTAGTGTCTTGGGTAGATTATGGAAACCTGCAAAGCGGAGAGCGGGCACAGGGGTGAACCCTAAAATAGACGGTGATGTCCGTCACTTCTTCAATCTACATCGACTACAACATATCAGAGACCTTCTAATGACCCCACCCAAAGACACTGCTCAACATGGCGGACCATCCATTGTCCAAGGTGTTGCCAGACAATTCTCTCCCTTCTGGAAGCTTACGCCTTGGACAACAAAAGGATCGGGCAGTTAAAATCCAACTTTCTGATCCTTATCTATCCGCCATCTTCTATTGGGGGCACAATTGGGACACCTCCTTGGGCATTAGATGGTCGGCTGGTCAAGGCAAACTGGTCATGGTATGTAAAATGTATGGCCAGGTAAGTTGCCCATTCCCTCTGGTGTGTTTCAGGTGCAGGGTGGAGTGTGAGTAGGAGATGATGTCTCGCTGACCCTGTATACGGGGCCCTACTCACCCCTCAACTGTGCTACGCCCCCCCCAAAACACCCCAGGTACTTACTCAGCAATGTAGCCAGGAGCCAAGGAGCCCATGAATGCACAGGGGGCCCCCAGCAGAGACAGCACAGTGCAAGAATTGGAGGCATTACCACCCCGCTGCCACCGCTGCGACAGACACCTGCAATAGAGACGTGACATGAGCTGAGGGTATACAGCACACGGGGCATATACAGAAAGACTCTGTCAGTGACCAGGCTGTACATGTGTCACCAGTCTGGAGATGAACATGAAGCAAGATGGTGGCTGGGAGTGCCCACGGAGGTCTCAAGCCCTACCGAAGTATATAGGTTATGTGATCTGGAGAGAAAAAACCTGAACGTTGCAGAATACGAGGGAAGAGTAAGGAGCTCGCACCGCACCAACATGGCACAGTGTCTCCTGTAACCACCGCAACTATGACCAAACCATGGAGCACCAACACTAGAAATGACCAATCCAGAGAAGACATGTGGTCACGTGACCCTCACCTGTATACACATGTAATGCAGTGACACCTCTCCAGTAGACCGCACCATCTGTGACAGAGACTAGTTATCTTCTTCGAGAAGGCCGCCACTCTAGAGGAACACGTTTAATGCCATCTTGGTTGGTCCTCTCAAAGAGCTGCCACCGTAGGTGATCACGTGTCTCACATGTATGTACATGTAGTATGTACTGACACATCTGTCTCAGTGTATGTTATCACGGCCGCTGGTCCTTGCAGTGGTGAGCTGTCTCTTACCTGGTGTCCGTGTCCTCTTCTGGATAGCGATCCACCACATTGATGATATCCAGACACACCAGTCCTATACACAGGATCCTCTTCTCCCCCATTCTGATAGGTGTGATGAGACAGCCTGGTGGATGAGACACCTGAACAGTTTCTGTAAGAAAAAAACAACAATGTGACCTTTGATCTGTGCTGTGTCAGCAGAATGTATTGCAGCAGGGTCATGGCTGTCTCCAATCCTACTGCAGTCTAAATGGATTCTGACAGCTCTCACTCATGTGTTCTTTCTCTCTCTGTCTCCTGATCCCATCTTTCTCTCTGGATCCTGTGCTCTCTCTCTGAATCATGTGCACACTCTTTCCCTGGATCCTGTGCTCTCTCTCTCTCTGGATCCTGTGCTCTCTCTCTCTCTGGATCCTGTGCTCTCTCTCTGAATCATGTGCACACTCTTTCCCTGGATCCTGTGCTCTCTCTCTCTCTGGATCCTGTGCTCTCTCTCTCTCTCTGGATCCTGTGCTCTCTCTCTCTCCTGTGCTCTCTTTCAGGATTTTATTATAAATGTCTTCTGTGTCTGTGTTCTCTCTTCCTCTCTCTCTCAGTTCTGGTATATCTGTCACTCTCTCTCTCTCTCTGGATCCTTTGGTGCATTTCTGTCCCTCTCCTTGTATTATGTTGCTTCCATCTTGTGACCATGTAGTCTCTTTTTCCTTGTCCGACATCTCTCTCCTGCAGTCTCTTCTCTCTTGTACAGTACTGCTAGGACGATAAATCTTGCTGCAAGATTTATCTTCCTATGATTACATGGGTCGGAGGACCCCTTCTTTGCTAGCACCACAAATTTCTTATGAGTGTGTGGTACCACTGATTTCTCTGTATCGTTGTACAGTACTGCTGTCTCTGTGGTCTCCTCTCTGCAGCCCTGCAGTCTCTTCTCCTCCTCTCTCTAGCCCTGTGGTCTCTTCTCTCCTGTAGAGTCCTGCTGTCTCTGTGGTCTCGTCTCTCCCCCAGGGTCCTGCTGTCTTTGTGGTCTCCTCCTCTCTCCAGCCCTGCAGTCTCTTCTCTCCAGCCCTGCAGTCTCTTCTCTCCAGCCCTGCAGTCTCTTCTCTTCTGTCCTGCAGTCTCTTCTCTTCTGTCCTGCAGTCTCTTCTCTTCTGTCCTGCAGTCTCTTCTCTCCAGCCCTGCAGTCTCTCCTCTCCAGCCCTGCAGTCTCTTCTCTCCAGCCCTGCAGTCTCTCCTCTCCAGCCCTGCAGTCTCTCCTCTCCTCTCCAGCCCTGTAGTCTCTTCTCTCCTCTCCAGTCCTGCAGTCTCTCCTCTCCAGCCCTGCAGTCTCTTCTCTCCTCCTCTCTCCAGCCCTGCAGTCTCTTCTCTGCAGCCCTGCAGTCTCTTCTCTCCTCTCCAGCCCTGTAGTCTCTTCTCTCCTCTCCAGCCCTGCAGTCTCTCCTCTCCAGCCCTGCAGTCTCTTCTCTCCTCTCCGGCCCTGCAGTCTCTCCTCTCCAGCCCTGCAGTCTCTTCTCTCCTCTCCAGCCCTGCAGTCTCTTCTCTGCAGCCCTGCAGTCTCTCCTCTCCAGCCCTGCAGTCTCTCCTCTCCAGCCCTGCAGTCTCTCCTCTCCAGCCCTGCAGTCTCTCCTCTCTTCTCTCCAGCCCTGCAGTCTCTTCTCTCCAGCCCTGCAGTCTCTTCTCTCCTCTCCAGCCCTGCAGTCTCTTCTCTCCTCTCCAGCCCTGCAGTCTCTTCTCTCTTCTCTCCAGCCCTGCAGTCTCTTCTCTCCAGCCCTGCAGTCTCTTCTCTCCTCTCCAGCCCTGCAGTCTCTTCTCTCCTCTCCAGCCCTGCAGTCTCTTCTCTGCAGCCCTGCAGTCTCTCCTCTCCAGCCCTGCAGTCTCTTCTCTCTCCTCTCCGGCCCTGCAGTCTCTTCTCTCCTCTCCAGCCCTGCAGTCTCTTCTCTCCTCTCCAGCCCTGCAGTCTCTCCTCTCCAGCCCTGCAGTCTCTTCTCTCCAGCCCTGCAGTCTCTTCTCTCCTCTCCAGCCCTGCAGTCTCTTCTCTCCTCTCCAGCCCTGCAGTCTCTTCTCTGCAGCCCTGCAGTCTCTCCTCTCCAGCCCTGCAGTCTCTCCTCTCCAGCCCTGCAGTCTCTTCTCTCTTCTCTCCAGCCCTGCAGTCTCTTCTCTCCAACCCTGCAGTCTCTTCTCTCCAGCCCTGCAGTCTCTTCTCTCCAGCCCTGCAGTCTCTCCTCTCCAGCCCTGCAGTCTCTTCTCTCTTCTCTCCAGCCCTGCAGTCTCTTCTCTGCAGCCCTGCAGTCTCTCCTCTCCAGCCCTGCAGTCTCTCCTCTCCAGCCCTGCAGTCTCTTCTCTCTTCTCTCCAGCCCTGCAGTCTCTTCTCTCCTCTCCAGCCCTGCAGTCTCTTCTCTCCTCTCCAGCCCTGCAGTCTCTCCTCTGCAGCCCTGCAGTCTCTCCTCTGCAGCCCTGCAGTCTCTCCTCTCCAGCCCTGCAGTCTCTCCTCTCCAGCCCTGCAGTCTCTCCTCTCCAGCCCTGCAGTCTCTCCTCTCCAGCCCTGCAGTCTCTTCTCTCTTCTCTCCAGCCCTGCAGTCTCTTCTCTGCAGCCCTGCAGTCTCTCCTCTCCAGCCCTGCAGTCTCTTCTCTCCAGCCCTGCAGTCTCTTCTCTCCAGCCCTGCAGTCTCTTCTCTCCAGCCCTGCAGTCTCTTCTCTCCAGCCCTGCAGTCTCTTCTCTCTTCTCTCCAGCCCTGCAGTCTCTCCTCTCCAGCCCTGCAGTCTCTTCTCTCTTCTCTCCAGCCCTGCAGTCTCTCCTCTCCAGCCCTGCAGTCTCTTCTCTCCTCTCCAGCCCTGCAGTCTCTTCTCTCTTCTCTCCAGCCCTGCAGTCTCTTCTCTCTTCTCTCCAGCCCTGCAGTCTCTTCTCTCCAGCCCTGCAGTCTCTTCTCTCTTCTCTCCAGCCCTGCAGTCTCTCCTCTCCAGCCCTGCAGTCTCTTCTCTCCAGCCCTGCAGTCTCTTCTCTCCAGCCCTGCAGTCTCTTCTCTCTTCTCTCCAGCCCTGCAGTCTCTTCTCTCCAGCCCTGCAGTCTCTTCTCTCTTCTCTCCAGCCCTGCAGTCTCTTCTCTCTTCTCTCCAGCCCTGCAGTCTCTTCTCTCCAGCCCTGCAGTCTCTTCTCTCTTCTCTCCAGCCCTGCAGTCTCTTCTCTCCAGCCCTGCAGTCTCTTCTCTCCAGCCCTGCAGTCTCTTCTCTTCTCTCCAGCCCTGCAGTCTCTTCTCTCTTCTCTCCAGCCCTGCAGTCTCTCCTCTCCAGCCCTGCAGTCTCTTCTCTCTTCTCTCCAGCCCTGCAGTCTCTTCTCTCCAGCCCTGCAGTCTCTTCTCTCTTCTCTCCAGCCCTGCAGTCTCTTCTCTCCAGCCCTGCAGTCTCTTCTCTCTTCTCTCCAGCCCTGCAGTCTCTTCTCTCTTCTCTCCAGCCCTGCAGTCTCTTCTCTCTTCTCTCCAGCCCTGCAGTCTCTTCTCTCCAGCCCTGCAGTCTCTCCTCTCCAGCCCTGCAGTCTCTTCTCTCTTCTCTCCAGCCCTGCAGTCTCTTCTCTCCAGCCCTGCAGTCTCTTCTCTCTTCTCTCCAGCCCTGCAGTCTCTTCTCTCTTCTCTCCAGCCCTGCAGTCTCTCCTCTCCAGCCCTGCAGTCTCTCCTCTCCAGCCCTGCAGTCTCTTCTCTCTCCTCTCCAGCCCTGCAGTCTCTCCTCTCCAGCCCTGCAGTCTCTCTTCTCTCCAGCCCTGCAGTCTCTCTTCTCTCCAGCCCTGCAGTCTCTCCTCTCCAGCCCTGCAGTCTCTTCTCTCCAGCCCTGCAGTCTCTTCTCTCCAGCCCTGCAGTCTCTTCTCTCTTCTCTCCAGCCCTGCAGTCTCTTCTCTCCAGCCCTGCAGTCTCTTCTCTCTTCTCTCCAGCCCTGCAGTCTCTTCTCTCTTCTCTCCAGCCCTGCAGTCTCTTCTCTCCAGCCCTGCAGTCTCTTCTCTCTTCTCTCCAGCCCTGCAGTCTCTTCTCTCCAGCCCTGCAGTCTCTTCTCTCCAGCCCTGCAGTCTCTTCTCTTCTCTCCAGCCCTGCAGTCTCTTCTCTCTTCTCTCCAGCCTTGCAGTCTCTCCTCTCCAGCCCTGCAGTCTCTTCTCTCTTCTCTCCAGCCCTGCAGTCTCTTCTCTCCAGCCCTGCAGTCTCTTCTCTCTTCTCTCCAGCCCTGCAGTCTCTTCTCTCTTCTCTCCAGCCCTGCAGTCTCTTCTCTCCAGCCCTGCAGTCTCTTCTCTCTTCTCTCCAGCCCTGCAGTCTCTTCTCTCTTCTCTCCAGCCCTGCAGTCTCTTCTCTCTTCTCTCCAGCCCTGCAGTCTCTTCTCTCCAGCCCTGCAGTCTCTCCTCTCCAGCCCTGCAGTCTCTTCTCTCCAGCCCTGCAGTCTCTTCTCTCCAGCCCTGCAGTCTCTTCTCTCTTCTCTCCAGCCCTGCAGTCTCTTCTCTCTTCTCTCCAGCCCTGCAGTCTCTTCTCTCCAGCCCTGCAGTCTCTTCTCTCTTCTCTCCAGCCCTGCAGTCTCTTCTCTCTTCTCTCCAGCCCTGCAGTCTCTTCTCTCTTCTCTCCAGCCCTGCAGTCTCTTCTCTCCAGCCCTGCAGTCTCTCCTCTCCAGCCCTGCAGTCTCTCCTCTCCAGCCCTGCAGTCTCTTCTCTCTCCTCTCCAGCCCTGCAGTCTCTCCTCTCCAGCCCTGCAGTCTCTCTTCTCTCCAGCCCTGCAGTCTCTTCTCTCTTCTCTCCAGCCCTGCAGTCTCTTCTCTCCAGCCCTGCAGTCTCTCCTCTCCAGCCCTGCAGTCTCTCCTCTCCAGCCCTGCAGTCTCTCCTCTCCAGCCCTGCAGTCTCTCTGTCACTTACACTGACTCTTCCTCTCTAGACTTCCTGTTTATGTCACATGACCGTCACTATAACAACCGCCCTGGCCCCTGCCTGCAGGCCCCGGTACTGGAGACACAGAGAAGAGAACCCAGAGACTGAGGGAGACTGAGAGACAGAGGGACAGAGGAAGAGAGACAGAGGGACAGAGACTGAGGGAGACAGAGGGACAGAGGGACAGAGGAAGAGAGACAGAGGGACAGAGACTGAGGGAGACTGAGAGACAGAGGGACAGAGGAAGAGTGACAGAGGGACAGAGACTGAGGGAGACTGAGAGACAGAGGGACAGAGGAAGAGTGACAGAGGGACAGAGACTGAGGGAGACTGAGAGACAGAGGGACAGAGGAAGAGAGACAGAGGAAGAGAGACAGAGGGACAGAGACAGAGGGACAGAGACAGAGGGACAGAGGAAGAGAGACAGAGGAAGAGAGACAGAGGGACAGAGACAGAGGGAGACTGAGAGACAGAGGGACAGAGGAAGAGAGAGGGACAGAGACTGAGGGAGACTGAGGGACAGAGGAAGAGAGACAGACAGAGGAAGAGAGAGGGACAGAGACTGAGGGAGACTGAGAGACAGAGGGACAGAGGAAGAGAGACAGACAGAGGAAGACAGAGGGACAGAGACTGAGGGAGACTGAGAGACAGAGGGACAGAGGAAGAGAGACAGAGGGACAGAGACTGAGGGAGACTGAGACTGAGGGAGACTGAGAGACAGAGGGACAGAGGAAGAGAGACAGAGGGACAGAGACTGAGGGAGACTGAGAGACAGAGGGACAGAGGAAGAGAGACAGAGGAAGAGAGACAGAGGGACAGAGACTGAGGGAGACAGAGACAGAGGGACAGAGACTGAGGGAGACTGAGAGACAGAGGGACAGAGGAAGAGAGACAGAGGGACAGAGACTGAGGGAGACTGAGACTGAGGGAGACTGAGAGACAGAGGGACAGAGGAAGAGAGACAGAGGGACAGAGACTGAGGGAGACTGAGACTGAGGGAGACTGAGAGACAGAGGGACAGAGGAAGAGAGACAGACAGAGGAAGAGAGACAGAGGGACAGAGACTGAGGGAGACTGAGAGACAGAGGGACAGAGGAAGAGAGACAGACAGAGGAAGACAGAGGGACAGAGACTGAGGGAGACTGAGAGACAGAGGGACAGAGGAAGAGGGACAGAGACTGAGGGACAGAGACTGAGGGAGACAGAGAGACAGAGAGACAGAGAGACAGAGGGACAGAGGGACAGAGGAAGAGAGACAGACAGAGGAAGAGAGACAGAGGGACAGAGGAAGAGAGACAGACAGAGGAAGACAGAGGGACAGAGACTGAGGGAGACTGAGAGACAGAGGGACAGAGGAAGAGAGACAGACAGAGGAAGAGAGACAGAGGGACAGAGACAGAGGGACAGAGACTGAGGGAGACAGAGACAGAGGGACAGAGGAAGAGAGACAGAGGGACAGAGACTGAGGGAGACAGAGACAGAGGGACAGAGGAAGAGAGACAGAGGGACAGAGACTGAGGGAGACTGAGACTGAGGGAGACTGAGAGACAGAGGGACAGAGGAAGAGAGACAGAGGGACAGAGACTGAGGGAGACAGAGACAGAGGGACAGAGACTGAGGGAGACTGAGACTGAGGGAGACTGAGAGACAGAGGGACAGAGGAAGAGAGACAGAGGGACAGAGACTGAGGGAGACTGAGACTGAGGGAGACTGAGAGACAGAGGGACAGAGGAAGAGAGACAGACAGAGGAAGAGAGACAGAGGGACAGAGACTGAGGGAGACTGAGAGACAGAGGGACAGAGGAAGAGAGACAGACAGAGGAAGACAGAGGGACAGAGACTGAGGGAGACTGAGAGACAGAGGGACAGAGGAAGAGGGACAGAGACTGAGGGACAGAGACTGAGGGAGACAGAGAGACAGAGAGACAGAGAGACAGAGGGACAGAGGAAGAGAGACAGACAGAGGAAGAGAGACAGAGGGACAGAGGAAGAGAGACAGACAGAGGAAGACAGAGGGACAGAGACTGAGGGAGACTGAGAGACAGAGGGACAGAGGAAGAGAGACAGACAGAGGAAGAGAGACAGAGGGACAGAGACAGAGGGACAGAGACTGAGGGAGACAGAGACAGAGGGACAGAGGAAGAGAGACAGAGGGACAGAGACTGAGGGAGACAGAGACAGAGGGACAGAGGAAGAGAGACAGAGGGACAGAGACTGAGGGAGACTGAGACTGAGGGAGACTGAGAGACAGAGGGACAGAGGAAGAGAGACAGAGGGACAGAGACTGAGGGAGACAGAGACAGAGGGACAGAGACTGAGGGAGACTGAGACTGAGGGAGACTGAGAGACAGAGGGACAGAGGAAGAGAGACAGAGGGACAGAGACTGAGGGAGACAGAGACAGAGGGACAGAGACTGAGGGAGACTGAGACTGAGGGAGACTGAGAGACAGAGGGACAGAGGAAGAGAGACAGACAGAGGAAGAGAGACTGAGGGAGACTGAGAGACAGAGGGACAGAGACTGAGGGAGACAGAGACAGAGGGACAGAGACTGAGGGAGACTGAGACTGAGGGAGACTGAGAGACAGAGGGACAGAGGAAGAGAGACAGAGGGACAGAGACTGAGGGAGACAGAGGGACAGAGGAAGAGAGACAGAGGGACAGAGACTGAGGGAGACTGAGACTGAGGGAGACTGAGAGACAGAGGGACAGAGGAAGAGAGACAGAGGGACAGAGACTGAGGGAGACAGAGACAGAGGGACAGAGACTGAGGGAGACTGAGACTGAGGGAGACTGAGAGACAGAGGGACAGAGGAAGAGAGACAGAGGAAGAGAGACTGAGGGAGACTGAGAGACAGAGGGACAGAGACTGAGGGAGACTGAGACTGAGGGAGACTGAGAGACAGAGAGACAGACAGAGGAAGAGAGAGGGACAGAGACTGAGGGAGACAGAGACAGAGGGACAGAGACTGAGGGAGACTGAGAGACAGAGGGACAGAGGAAGAGAGACAGACAGAGGAAGAGAGAGGGACAGAGACTGAGGGAGACAGAGACAGAGGGACAGAGACTGAGGGAGACTGAGAGACAGAGGGACAGAGACTGAGGGAGACTGAGAGACAGAGGGACAGAGACTGAGGGAGACTGAGAGACAGAGGGACAGAGACTGAGGGAGACCGAGAGACAGAGGGACAGAGACTGAGGGAGACTGAGAGACAGAGGGACAGAGACTGAGGGAGACTGAGAGACAGAGGGACAGAGGAAGAGAGACAGAGGGACAGAGACTGAGGGAGACTGAGAGACAGAGGGACAGAGACTGAGGGAGACTGAGAGACAGAGGGACAGAGGAAGAGAGACAGAGGAAGAGAGACAGAGGGACAGAGACAGAGGGACAGAGGAAGAGAGACAGAGGAAGAGAGACAGAGGGACAGAGGAAGAGAGACAGAGGAAGAGAGACAGAGGGACAGAGACAGAGGGAGACTGAGAGACAGAGGGACAGAGGAAGAGAGAGGGACAGAGACTGAGGGAGACTGAGGGACAGAGGAAGAGAGACAGACAGAGGAAGAGAGAGGGACAGAGACTGAGGGAGACTGAGAGACAGAGGGACAGAGGAAGAGAGACAGACAGAGGAAGACAGAGGGACAGAGACTGAGGGAGACTGAGAGACAGAGGGACAGAGGAAGAGAGACAGAGGGACAGAGACTGAGGGAGACAGAGACAGAGGGACAGAGACTGAGGGAGACTGAGACTGAGGGAGACTGAGAGACAGAGGGACAGAGGAAGAGAGACAGAGGGACAGAGACTGAGGGAGACTGAGAGACAGAGGGACAGAGGAAGAGAGACAGAGGAAGAGAGACAGAGGGACAGAGACAGAGGGACAGAGGAAGAGAGACAGAGGAAGAGAGACAGAGGGACAGAGGAAGAGAGACAGAGGAAGAGAGACAGAGGGACAGAGACAGAGGGACAGAGGAAGAGAGACAGAGGAAGAGAGACAGAGGGACAGAGGAAGAGAGACAGAGGAAGAGAGACAGAGGGACAGAGACAGAGGGAGACTGAGAGACAGAGGGACAGAGGAAGAGAGAGGGACAGAGACTGAGGGAGACTGAGGGACAGAGGAAGAGAGACAGACAGAGGAAGAGAGAGGGACAGAGACTGAGGGAGACTGAGAGACAGAGGGACAGAGGAAGAGAGACAGACAGAGGAAGACAGAGGGACAGAGACTGAGGGAGACTGAGAGACAGAGGGACAGAGGAAGAGAGACAGAGGGACAGAGACTGAGGGAGACTGAGACTGAGGGAGACTGAGAGACAGAGGGACAGAGGAAGAGAGACAGAGGGACAGAGACTGAGGGAGACTGAGAGACAGAGGGACAGAGGAAGAGAGACAGAGGAAGAGAGACAGAGGGACAGAGACTGAGGGAGACTGAGAGACAGAGGGACAGAGGAAGAGAGACAGAGGGACAGAGACTGAGGGAGACTGAGACTGAGGGAGACTGAGAGACAGAGGGACAGAGGAAGAGAGACAGAGGGACAGAGACTGAGGGAGACTGAGAGACAGAGGGACAGAGGAAGAGAGACAGAGGAAGAGAGACAGAGGGACAGAGACAGAGGGACAGAGGAAGAGAGACAGAGGAAGAGAGACAGAGGGACAGAGACAGAGGGACAGAGGAAGAGAGACAGAGGAAGAGAGACAGAGGGACAGAGGAAGAGAGACAGAGGAAGAGAGACAGAGGGACAGAGACAGAGGGAGACTGAGAGACAGAGGGACAGAGGAAGAGAGAGGGACAGAGACTGAGGGAGACTGAGGGACAGAGGAAGAGAGACAGACAGAGGAAGAGAGAGGGACAGAGACTGAGGGAGACTGAGAGACAGAGGGACAGAGGAAGAGAGACAGACAGAGGAAGACAGAGGGACAGAGACTGAGGGAGACTGAGAGACAGAGGGACAGAGGAAGAGAGACAGAGGGACAGAGACTGAGGGAGACAGAGACAGAGGGACAGAGACTGAGGGAGACTGAGACTGAGGGAGACTGAGAGACAGAGGGACAGAGGAAGAGAGACAGAGGGACAGAGACTGAGGGAGACTGAGAGACAGAGGGACAGAGGAAGAGAGACAGAGGAAGAGAGACAGAGGGACAGAGACAGAGGGACAGAGGAAGAGAGACAGAGGAAGAGAGACAGAGGGACAGAGGAAGAGAGACAGAGGAAGAGAGACAGAGGGACAGAGACAGAGGGACAGAGGAAGAGAGACAGAGGAAGAGAGACAGAGGGACAGAGGAAGAGAGACAGAGGAAGAGAGACAGAGGGACAGAGACAGAGGGAGACTGAGAGACAGAGGGACAGAGGAAGAGAGAGGGACAGAGACTGAGGGAGACTGAGGGACAGAGGAAGAGAGACAGACAGAGGAAGAGAGAGGGACAGAGACTGAGGGAGACTGAGAGACAGAGGGACAGAGGAAGAGAGACAGACAGAGGAAGACAGAGGGACAGAGACTGAGGGAGACTGAGAGACAGAGGGACAGAGGAAGAGAGACAGAGGGACAGAGACTGAGGGAGACTGAGACTGAGGGAGACTGAGAGACAGAGGGACAGAGGAAGAGAGACAGAGGGACAGAGACTGAGGGAGACTGAGACTGAGGGAGACTGAGAGACAGAGGGACAGAGGAAGAGAGACAGAGGGACAGAGACTGAGGGAGACTGAGAGACAGAGGGACAGAGGAAGAGAGACAGAGGAAGAGAGACAGAGGGACAGAGACAGAGGGACAGAGGAAGAGAGACAGAGGAAGAGAGACAGAGGGACAGAGGAAGAGAGACAGAGGAAGAGAGACAGAGGGACAGAGACAGAGGGACAGAGGAAGAGAGACAGAGGAAGAGAGACAGAGGGACAGAGGAAGAGAGACAGAGGAAGAGAGACAGAGGGACAGAGACAGAGGGAGACTGAGAGACAGAGGGACAGAGGAAGAGAGAGGGACAGAGACTGAGGGACAGAGGAAGAGAGACAGACAGAGGAAGAGAGAGGGACAGAGACTGAGGGAGACTGAGAGACAGAGGGACAGAGGAAGAGAGACAGACAGAGGAAGACAGAGGGACAGAGACTGAGGGAGACTGAGAGACAGAGGGACAGAGGAAGAGAGACAGAGGGACAGAGACTGAGGGAGACTGAGACTGAGGGAGACTGAGAGACAGAGGGACAGAGGAAGAGAGACAGAGGGACAGAGACTGAGGGAGACTGAGAGACAGAGGGACAGAGGAAGAGAGACAGAGGGACAGAGACTGAGGGAGACTGAGAGACAGAGGGACAGAGGAAGAGAGACAGAGGGACAGAGACTGAGGGAGACAGAGACAGAGGGACAGAGGAAGAGAGACAGACAGAGGAAGACAGAGGGACAGAGACTGAGGGAGACTGAGAGACAGAGGGACAGAGGAAGAGAGACAGACAGAGGAAGACAGAGGGACAGAGACTGAGGGAGACAGAGACAGACAGAGGAAGAGAGACAGATGGACAGAGACTGAGGGAGACAGAGAGACAGACAGAGGAAGAGAGACAGATGGACAGAGACTGAGGGAGACTGAGACAGACAGAGGAAGAGAGACAGATGGACAGAGACTGAGGGAGACAGAGAGACAGACAGAGAAAGACAAAGGGATAGAGGAAGAGAGACAGATGGACAGAAACAGAGGGAGATAGAGACTGACGAAGAGGGACAGAGGGAGAGGAACATAGAGGGACAGAGACGGACGGAGACAGAGATAGAGACTGATGAAGAGACAGAGGGTCAGAGACTGACAGAGATAGACAGAGGGACCCCATAAGGACATTCATCCCTGAGCACCAGGACCAGATCATGGACCTCTGAGTAGGTGAGCAGACGTAGCTGACCTTCATCAGTCTGAATATTCTTATTACACGTCCACAGATGGCTCCGATACTCCGACACCAAACAGAAGGCCTTTGTCTGAGGTAAATATTCCTCCAGGATCGATCTGGTTGTCTTGACAGGAAACATTGATAACACGGGCCATGGACAACTCCTCCTGGTAGCCACAATCTCTTCTCTGATCTGTAACCCTTCCAGTTATTTAGTAATAGACATTGCCCAGAACAAACTTATCAAGGACTAACCTCTGCCTGCGAATTCGTCTGTGTGTTGTTGGCGTCGATGATCCGCCTATATTCAGCAAATTGCTGCCGTCGATGGTTTGCCTGCTCCAGCATTTTGGTAGCTCTCAAGCTGGCCTGCCGCTGAACTCATTCCTCACGCCGTGCCTGTGATTGTTGCATCATCTATACAGCTCGTTTGGCCACCATATAATGAGCGTGTTGTTGGCGTCGATGATCCGCCTGCTCCGGCATTTCGGCAGCTCTCAAGCTGGCCTGCTGCTCAATTTGTTTCTTGCCGTGCCCGTGATTGTTGCGGCATCTCAGCAGCTCACTGGGACACCATATAATGAGCACATTTATAATAGTAGGATCTGATGACCCTCCTCTGAGTCTGTGTCTGGTGGTCCAAAATCAAAAGCACCTATCGGAGAGATATGGAAGTCTGGAAATATTTAAGAGATAAGAATTTTTGGGGAATGTTCTATATAAGACTAGACCAGACTTTTTAGCCATTTGTGGTTTCAGATTTACCCAATATTAGATGGAGCTCAAACCATTGACTACAAAAGGAGGAAGACCATGTTGGAGTCTGAGATTGGACCGAAGCTCCGGAGACGTGGTTAGCGTAGGCACATTTTGACCATGGCAGGAGGTCGGGACACTTATCTTGGTGCAGATTGATGTACCATAGACTGTAGTTGTGCTACAATTGTTCTCAGACTAACCAGTCCATTCCAAAGTTTGAGAAGAAATCCAGAGATATCTTCAGTATTTTATATAATCACCTCCAGAACCTGGACTGCAAACTACTCAAGCAACAGCTACTGTATATCGCAAATAAGTCCATGTGTACGTGTAACAATCAATGGCTACTGTGGCCCGTGTCATGTCATCTAACCCAATGGAGTAGATCAGCCCACACCCCAGTTACCCCTTGTGTTTATAATTGAGATGTGACCACTCAGACAGTCTCAGGATCACGGATACGTTACTTGAGGTAGTTGTATTTACTAAACAGCTTCAGAGCTGGACCACAGCAAAGACACAACAGTGGCAGCGTCAGGATCACAAAGGCCGCAGAGGGACACAGTCTTGTTTGCACAGGGAATGCATGTCAACCTCACATGATTTGGATACTCAAGACTTACCACTACAAGTCACCTCCATAGCTTTTAAGACGGGTTTTGTAGCTCTGAACAGAACTGGGTAACAGTCTACACTGGACTGACTGCCGGACTCCCAAAACCTATAGGCATGATGATGTCCACCGGTCAGAGAATGACCATACCGCCACCCTGCAGGACATGCCAGAAAAGGAAATGCTGCAAAGACCCAGCAGAGGCATTCAAAGTGCAAATATGCAGGTCATCACCACCAGTAATACTAAAACGCAGCCAACAAGGGGCAACATGGTGGTTGCCCAGTGGCTAGCACTGCAGCCTTGCAGTGCTGGAGTTCTGGGTTCGGATCCTGCCTAGGACAAAAGAATAATAAAAAGAAACAAAACAACAGCAAACAAATGAATGAAGCGAATGGTGCAAGCCCATCTACAGCAGGGACCTCCACCAGTCTCTGCTGTAGAAGGGGGTGGAAACCAGCAGGCGTTCATTCCAGCAGAGGAACAAAATGAGTCATCTCCACCATCCATGTTATAGAATTTCCCCGGGCAACAGGTAAATTGGAGATGAAGTCCAAGGAAATATTGATCAAGGTTGTGTGGGAATAAGTAATTGCTACAGAAGACTAGAGGGTGCAAAGAAATAAAAGAAAGACTTTGGTATTGGTGCAGGCCAATACAAAGCACATAACATGATTTCTCTAATGGGGCCACCAGTTGTATGTTGTGAGGAGAAACATGATTGTAAACTGCCTGGGTGACCACACAACATAGAAGAACACACCGAGCGTAAAACCCAATGATGTAAAACAGGTGAAACAAAGCTCAGATGACTAAAAAAAATGGCAAAAAGAGACTAAAATACATTGTCTACGAGGACAAGAGATGGACATATTACAGGAGATTGACCCTACATTTTTGTGAACTGGTCTACACATGAATGTGAAGTCAAACAACATGAAGCCCAGAGACCAGCAGGCTTGTTTGGGATTAGTCTGTAGATGGCTTAAAGGTATTCCAGATTTTTATGGTCCACATATGAACGGTAACAGAGACAAAGCAAGGCAACCCTTAACGGGCATGGCTAGGTTTTTGTAGTGTTCATCATGGTTGTTGGAGGCTTGTAACGTGTAGGTGGTTGACGTGATAACAATAGGTAGGGTTTAGAACTGAAACTTAGTGGTAAAGTAGCCGGCGGTCACTGCTGGTTTCCCACCATGAGGCTGATTCAAAGTGAGTCTCCCACTTCTACATCTGAGATTGTCCAACAGAGGAAGATTCCTAAAGTGGAACATTGCGGAGGAGATTGTGGATGTCTGCCCAGGCTTCTTCTACAGACGGTCACCAAGGAACATTGTATCGAGGAGAAAGTATTATCTTTGCATTCCCAATAAGGTGACACCCGGGCCAGGACTTTTCCGAGGAGCAGAGAAATAATAAAAGCAATTTTAGCCCATCCTCAGGAAGTTGTACAACACAAAGTTCATAATGGATGGAAAACTGGCTCATAAAGCCTCACAAATGTTGAGGTCTTCAGTGTTTTGCTGAAAAACTGGAGAAACTATTAGTACGGGTACAAGAACGACTGGAGTAGGAGCGGGTGCAATCTGGAGAAAATCCAGAAAGGTGGAACTGCATGGTCATTCATCATCCCCTTGGTGTCTGTTATGTGGAGGGATTGGTGGAAATGGAAGGTCTGTCACTCCTGATAGAGTTCTTAGGCTCAGTTCACATCTCCATTGGGCTTTCCAAATAGATCAGAAAAATAAATATTAAACCAGGCACAGATCCAAATCATGATGGATACCAACAGGTTGCGACAGACTTAATTCAGCTTAATGGAGATCATCTGGTTTTCGTTACGGTGCCCAGGATTTTGCTAGATGAAATAGTACAGAGGATGCCAAATGTGAACATAGCCTTATTTATATCCACATAACTCAGCTGAAGAACCCGTCCCGGATAGATTCATTGCACCGGGTTTGCAGTGGAATGCACTTGGAGAGACATCTGCATTTGTGTGGTGGACTTCTATGGGGGCATCAGATCCATTCTGTTCCAATAACATTTAGCAGGTTAGGACCTTCTCTAAAATCACCTATGTTATCGAAACAGAATGGATTGGAAACCCTACAAAGCGCATAACACAAACTTGGATGTCACTGCGACTGTCATCCAGGTCCATTTTGCTACATTGGTATAACACTCGGCTGTGCACATAGAGTCTTAACCTATACCTGGAGATGTAACCTATGCAGGACAGTATACTGAAGTGAACTCTCTATATATTGGGGGAATGTACACCAGAATAGTTGTAGTGCATGTGCCTTATTGATGTCACTGTTGTGCCATTTCCCTCTTTCTATGTCCCGCTTGCCATTTTTTATGAAAGTGGGCAGTGTGGGCCGGGGACTCTTCAGCCTGACAAGTTTATGATTTTGGAGAACACCAGACTAAATAAATTGCCTCCATTGTGCTTGAGCCTTCCATTGGTTTTTCTGCTGGACATCCTGTACACACTGAAGGTATAGACATCCAGTGGAGGCTTCTGGCAGGTCCTATATAGTGGCATCTGTCACCCATAGAGATCCATATATAGAAAAATTACATACACTGACCCATACCACCCAGAAGCTGAAAGGACTCCCTTATGGCCCCCAAAAGGTGATCGAGGACCTATGGACATGCTGACACTTGCAGTTGGAAAAAACTGACCTTCAGTCCAGAGAATGGAGCAGACTGAGGACTAGCTGAGCGCAATGTCTGGTGAGCTCCACCTGGTATCCCACCCCAAATCCAGAACTTAACCCTGTCCTGACCTTCTATAAATCTCCTAAGAAAGCAGAGTGGTAATGGTCTACCAGAGAGGTGGAGATGCCATGTGTGATAGACCAGCCAAGGAGATGACCCGACCATTTTCTTCCATGTTGTATTTTTGTAACAATAAACTTTATTGAAAATCCAAATTTATACAATAAAAGATAACAATAATACGAGTACGGCTCAACATCACGACATCCAGCTTATAAGAGACTTGTTCTCAGGTCACAGTAGATCCTGGCTCAGCAGCTTCTCGGTACCAGATTCTGGGGGCATCGGTAAATATAACATGACATTAAAACAAGGACTTGTTTTTGGGAGTGGGACGAGGTTACGCTGCGGTCAGTGGGACTGTCCTTCCTTGTGCCCTTCTTTCTCTTGCAGAAAATGCCCTCCTTTAGAGTAAGTTCTCCCTTATCCTCTGTAGGGCATATCCTCCCATCTCTAGTAGATCATATCCTCATTTCTCTTGTAGGACATTAACCCTTTTCTTGCAGAACATGTCCTCCCTTCTCTTGTAGAGCATGCCCTTCTTTCCCTTGTAGAGCATGTCCTTCTTTCACCTGAAGATCATGTCCTACCTTCTCTTGTAGGGCATGACCTCCTTTAGATTATGTCCTCCCTTACCCTCAGTAGAGAAGGCCCTCCTTTCCCCTGTAAAGCATATCCTCCCTTCTCTTGTAGAACATGCCCCCTTCCCTTGTTGAGCATATCCTCCCTTCTCTTGTAGAAAATCTCCTCTCTTCCCTTGCAGAGGATGTCCTTTCTTTTCTTGTAGGATGTCCTCTCTTTTCTTGTAGACCTCATCTGATCTGTGAGTCCTAGACACAGTAGACGTCTCTGCTGATAATTCTCCTACAATCAGCAGATGCTCAGATGACTATATCACACGGGCATATAAAGCAGCACCTTGTACTATCTGCCTGGATCTGAACTTTTGTACTGGGGTGTACTGGAGGACATTATTCTCAATGATATCAGAGATTACATCAGACATCATGAGATGATCATCTCACTCTCTCTGCTAGACCTTATCCAGAACTATCTGACCATTTAGTCTCTTCTGCTGGGACTTAGCTATAAGGGCGCAGAGGTAGAAGTTGCACCCACACCTGGAGAGATCCTGAAGGTGCATAAGGAGACCTTGGTGTTATAAATGACACATGGTAGGTGAGGGGTCTTGATATTCAAGTAATGACTCTGTCTGGATTCAGTGGAAAAATATCTGCTGAGTGGAAGGAAGCCGAGAACAGGATGGACCTCCATTCCCATCATCACCTCGTGTCTGTCTCTCACATCACTCTCGTCTCATCACTCACATTTATCTCATCACTCATCCTCTGTCTCATCACATCACTCTCATTTATCTCATCACTCACATTTGTCTCATCACTCGTCTTCTCTCTCATCAATTGTCTTCCATCCCATCATTCGACTTCTCTCACCACTCATCTTCTGTCTCATCAATCATCCTCTCTCATCACTCGTCTTCTCTCTCATCACTCGTCTGCTCTCATTACTCGTCTTCTCTCATCACACATCTTCTCTCTCACCACTCGTCTTCTGTCATCACTCATCTTCTCTCATCACTCGTTTTCTCTCACCACTCATCTTCTCTCACCACTCATCTTCTCTCTCATCACTCATCTTCTCTTTCATCACTCGTCTTCTCTCACCACTCGTTTTCTCTCATCACTCGTCTTCTCTCATCACTCGTCTTTTCTCTCACCACTCGTCTTCTCTCATCACTCGTCTTTTCTCTCACCACTCGTCTTCTCTCATCACTCGTCTTTTCTCTCACCACTCGTCTTCTCTCATCACTCGTCTTTTCTCTCACCACTCGTCTTCTCTCATCACTCGTCTTTTCTCTCATCACTCGTCTTCTCTCATCACTCGTCTTTTCTCTCACCACTCGTCTTCTCTCATCACTCGTCTTTTCTCTCACCACTCATCTTCTCTCATCACTCGTCTTTTCTCTCACCACTCGTCTTCTCTCTCATCACTCATCTTCATCTTCTCTCACCACTTGTCTTCTCTCATCACACGTCTTCTCTCACCACTCATCTTCTCTCTCATCACTCATCTTCTCTCTCATCACTCGTTTTCTCTCACCACTCATCTTCTCTCACCACTCATCTTCTCTCTCATCACTCATCTTCTCTTTCATCACTCGTCTTTTCTCTCACCACTCATCTTCTCTTTCATCACTCGTCTTCTCTCACCACTTGTTTTCTCTCATCACTCGTCTTCTCTCATCACTCGTCTTTTCTCTCACCACTCGTCTTCTCTCTCATCACTCATCTTCATCTTCTCTCACCACTTGTCTTCTCTCATCACACGTCTTCTCTCACTACTTGTTTTCTCTCACCACTCATCTTTTCTCTCACCACTCGTCCTCTCTCACCACTCGTCTTCTCTCTCATCACTCATCTTCTCTCACCACTCGTCTTCTCTCTCATCACTCATCTTCCCTCTCACCACTCATCTTTTCTCTCACCACTCGTCTTCTCTCTCACCACTCATGTCCTCTCTCATCACTCAGCCAGCATTTCATCATTCAGCTGCTCCAGAACAATCTCGTAGCAAATTGTGGGAAAAGTTTAATAGGTTGGGATTTGTGATCTCATTGCTCTCGTAACTCTTACCCTTCCTGATGGCTACGATGTCCTGAAATGGGTGATGACTGTGGTGAAGCGATAACACCTAATGAGACAAGATAAGACCCCAGAAGCCCAGTAGAATGGACCAGCAGCCATCATATAACTTTACCTTCTCTATAAATATATAAATAGACTTTTTCTGCGGGTTCCAGGGTGTGAGGTGCGTGGACTGAGAGTGATATCTGATCTGGATAATACTGTACATGTGGTCATCATGCTATATCCTTAACACCTGACTCCTTCACATATATCAAAATCTTATAAACTATACATAGTGGAAAGCTGCAGTGCGGGGGCCTTGGCTGTGTGACTCGTAACTGGTGCATGGTACATCCCATCTATTGAATTAAGGTGGGGGTCACGTAGGGTCTCAGACCTTCATGTCCTCTCTGAAGGAGGAGACAATGGGTTTGCTGTAAATATTCTCTGCTCTCCATCATTGTATGTTTATGTAAATGAGTATTCTTATGACAGACGATGGTGAGAAGATCCCGCCTGGCTTCCTGACCAAGTATTCTACGTTTGGTGGTCACACATCCACCTTCACTTTTCATTAACCAGCGGTGATCCTAGTGGACATTCATGATGACACTAGGAGGCTTCTGATGGACGGGTTACAGTAACTTATAGGCGTCTGTCATTAGAGAACTCCTTCAACAAGAAAATACTCCTTATGTATGGTCACACACAAGAACATTGACTGCACAAGACTGTAACCCACCACTTTAAAACACCTATAGACCTTCGCTGGGTTGGGTATTCACTTCCTCACCAGATGTCACCATGGTAGGAAGCTACGTACACCCTGGTAGGACCATACATCGAGGTTCACAAACATATATAAATATCTGGACGGCCAGTTTCTGGTCCTCAGCTGTGAGAGTCGTGGTGATGGGGTAACATCTGTAAGTGGTTTTATCACGGGCGTTACTGAATGAGTGAGGTACATTGTGGTGTTAATACTGATATCACAGGCTCGGTGATGTTCTGCAGTGCTCTCCAGGGCTCATTTTTGAGGGTAAGGTTCCCCCCATATTCTTCTCAAGCCCCTACAGTTGTCACAGCTGAAAGTCCTTTATACTGATGAGGAAAACACTTTGTCCCTCCTCTAGCTCCTTAGTAGGACGGAACCAATGTGGTCTATTCCAGGTCTGCTTCCCCTTCGTATAGGAGAATGCCATTAAAGATTGTCAGGGGTTCATCAGAATAAGCCAGACGCCCGGTCACCAGGTCGATACAGATGGTGTCCCCAGCAGTCAGCTGCAGGATAATGTTGAAAACTGCCAGGGCACCGGGGGGCGTCTTGTCCTCCACTAGAGGCTTCTTCTCGAGACCCTCCGGCTGGTAGCCTGCCGAGTCCACACGTGCAATGCCGGTGTTGGATTTGGAGAGGACAGCTTCGATCTTGTCATCTTTGTAGCCAGTTAAAATGGCGCTGAAGAAGTATCGGCCAGCCACGGGTGCAGTGAATATACCTGCCAGGAGAAAAAGGGAATTGTTACTGGACGGATCCTATATTGTTACTGTCCTAAGAAGTCCATGAGTCAGAAGATCCACTGGATGATTAATAAGAGGGGTCTCATGTCTGTGACGATCCTCCAGGGGTTTTATTGAAGGGTATGTCAGCATTGGAGGTTATTGTACGGGATCCGTCAGTATCAGCGGTTTTATTACAGGATCCGTCAGTATCAGGGATTTTATTACAGGATCCGTCAGAATCAGTGGATTTTATTACAGGATCCATCGGTATCAGGGGATTTTATTACAGGATCCATCAGTATCAGGGGTTTTATTATAGGATCTGTCAGTATCAGCGGTTTTATTACAGGATCCGTCAGTATCAGGGATTTTATTACAGGATCCGTCAGAATCAGTGGATTTTATTACAGGATCCATCGGTATCAGGGGATTTTATTACAGGATCCATCAGTATCAGGGGTTTTATTATAGGATCTGTCAGTAGCAGAGGTTTTATTACAGGATCCGTCAATATCAGGGATTTTATTACAGGATCCGTCAGAATCAGTGGATTTTATTACAGGATCCATCGGTATCAGGGGATTTTATTACAGGATCCATCGGTATCAGGGGATTTTATTACAGGATCCATCAGTATCAGGGGTTTTATTATAGGATCTGTCAGTAGCAGAGGTTTTATTACAGGATCCGTCAATATCAGGGATTTTATTACAGGATCCGTCAGAATCAGTGGATTTTATTACAGGATCCATCGGTATCAGGGGATTTTATTACAGGATCCGTCAGTATCAGGGGTTTTATTACAGGATCTGTCAGTATCAGGGATTTTATTACAGGATCTGTCAGTATCAGGGATTTTATTACAGGATCTGTCAGTATCAGGGGTTTTATTACAGGATCTGTCAGTATCAGGGATTTTATTACAGGATCTGTCAGTATCAGGGGTTCTATTATAGGATCTGTCAGTAGCAGAGGTTTTATTACAGGATCCGTCAGTATCAGGGATTTTATTACAGGATCCATCAGTATCAGGGGTTTTATTATAGGATCTGTCAGTATCAGAGGTTTTATTACAGGATCCGTCAATATCAGGGATTTTATTACAGGATCCGTCAGAATCAGTGGATTTTATTACAGGATCCGTCAGTATCAGGGGATTTTATTACAGGATCCGTCAGTATCAGGGGATTTTATTACAGGATCCGTCAGTATCAGGGGATTTTATTACAGGATCCGTCAGTATCAGGGGATTTTATTACAGGATCCGTCAGTATCAGGGGATTTTATTACAGGATCCGTCAGTATCAGGGGATTTTATTACAGGATCCGTCAGTATCAGGGGAATGTATTACAGGATCCGTCAGTATCGGGATTTTATTACAGGATCCATCAGTATCAGGGATTTTATTACAGGATCTGTCAGTATCGGGATTTTATTACAGGATCCGTCAGTATCGGGATTTTATTACAGGATCCGTCAGTATCAGGGATTTTATTACAGGATCTGTCAGTATCAGGGATTTTATTACAGGATCCGTCAGAATCGGGATTTTATTACAGGATCTGTCAGTATCGGGATTTTATTACAGGATCCATCAGTATCAGGGGTTTTATTACAGGATCCGTCAGTATCAGGGATTTTATTACAGGATCCGTCAGTATCAGGATTTTATTACAGGATCCATCAGTATCAGGGATTTTGTTACAGGATCCGTCAGAATCAGGGATTTTATTACAGGATCGGTTGGCACTGGGGGGGGAATTTTTATTACAGGATCTGTCAGTTTGGATTGTTTTACACAAGATCCATAAGTATTGAGGATCTTTTTGCAGGATTGATCAGATTCATTTTCATTGGTCAATGGATGGAAAACTGGGTAAATTTGTTATTATTTTTTTAAAACCCATTTAGATTAATAGAAGTCACCAGACCTGACCCAAGTCTCCAAAGAAATCTGTCTCAATAGATACTAGTCTACAATGATACCTGTTTGTAACGACACCCGCCTCTAGAGAGACACGCCTCCAGAAGTACCGGCCTCTAGAGACACACATCTCCAGAAGTGCCCACCACTAAAGACACCCATCTCCATAAGTACCACATCTAGAGATACCTGCCTCCAGAAGTACCGGCCTCTAGATACCTGTGTCCAGAGGAAGAAGCTATTGCTCACCTGATGATGCATCATAGGCGTTCCCATCATTTACTAGAAGTTTATCGAATGCGATAGTTCCAGGCTCTGTTAATGGGTAAGTGAGTGCGGCCGAGAAGGAGATATGAAGAACATCCAATGGCAAACCAATGGGACCTGAAATCACAAAAGGATATGTTCTATAGAAAGTGAATAGAAAAAACGTTATTTCACTGTGGTTTGTTAAGCTCTGACATGGGGCACCTGAAGGGGTGGTAACTCCCAAATAATATCTGACCCACTAGAATATGGACAGTGTTTCCTGTTCTCCTGTCCATGTATGTAATAATCTAGCGGTGATATCTGCTGTTCTCCTGTCCATCTATGTAATAATCAAGGGATGATATCTGCTGTTCTTCTGTCCATGTATGTAATAATCTAGGGGTGATATCTGCTGTTTTTCTGTGCATCTATGTAATAATCTAGGGATGATATCTGCTGTTCTCCAGTCCATGTATGTAATAATCTAGGAGTGATATCTGCTGTTTTCCTGTCCATCTATGTAATACTCTAGGAGGAGTAATATCTGCTGTTCTTCTGTCCATCTATGTAATACTCTAGGAGTGATATCTGTTGTTCTCCTCTTTGTAATAATCTAGGGGTGATATCTGCTCTTCTTCTGTCCATGTACATAATAATCTACAGTTGATATCTCTTGTTGTCCTGTCTATGTATGTAATAATATAGGATTGATATCTGCTGTTCTTCTGGTCACTTATGTAATAATATGGTGGTTACCGACTTTCTAGACCGTTCTCTGGCTGTACATCTTGTATATTCTTTAGTGTATTAGTCTCACCTTGTTCTCCTTGAAGTCCTATAAGAAAGAAAAAATCCCAAAATCATTTATTAGCCAAAGATTAAATATCAGTCAGATCTAGTGGTGGCCACAAACTCATCTATGATCAGAAGACAACCCCGAGCTGCAGCTTATAGACTCCACTGCCTTCCCTATGGCATATTCTTGAGGCTCCAGGCAATGGATGGCGGCATCTATGTATATCATACAGTCCATATAATGTTATATAACCCTATGTATATTATACAGTCCATATAATGTTATATAACCCTATGTATATCATACGGTCCATATAATGTTATATAACCCTATGTATATCATACAGTCTATATAATGTTATATAACCCTATGTATATTATACAGTCCATATAATGTTATATAACCCTATGTATATTATACAGTCTATATAATGTTATATAACCCTATGTATATTATACAGTCCATATAATGTTATATAACCCTATGTATATCATACGGTCCATATAATGTTATATAACCCTATGTATATCATACAGTCCATATAATGTTATATAACCCTATGTATATCATACAGTCCATATAATGTTATATAACCCTATGTATATTATACAGTCCATATAATGTTATATAACCCTATGTATATCATACGGTCCATATAATGTTATATAACCCTATGTATATCATACAGTCTATATAATGTTATATAACCCTATGTATATTATACAGTCCATATAATGTTATATAACCCTATGTATATCATACGGTCCATATAATGTTATATAACCCTATGTATATCATACAGTCCATATAATGTTATATAACCCTATACTATATTATACAGTCCATATAATGTTATATAACCCTATGTATATCATACAGTCCATATAATGTTATATAACCCTATACTATATTATACAGTCCATATAATGTTATATAACCCTATGTATATCATGCAGTCCATATAATGTTATATAACCCTATGTATATCATACAGTCCATATAATGTTATATAACCCTATGTATATCATACAGTCCATATAATGTTATATAACCCTATACTATATTATACAGTCCATATAATGTTATATAACCCTATGTATATCATACGGTCCATATAATGTTATATAACCCTATGTATATCATACGGTCCATATAATGTTATATAACCCTATGTATATCATGCAGTCCATATAATGTTATATAACCCTATGTATATCATGCAGTCCATATAATGTTATATAACCCTATACTATATTATACAGTCCATATAATGTTATATAACCCTATGTATATCATGCAGTCCATATAATGTTATATAACCCTATGTATATCATACAGTCCATATAATGTTATATAACCCTATACTATATTATACAGTCCATATAATGTTATATAACCCTATGTATATCATGCAGTCCATATAATGTTATATAACCCTATACTATATTATACAGTCCATATAATGTTATATAACCCTATGTATATCATACGGTCCATATAATGTTATATAACCCTATGTATATCATGCAGTCCATATAATGTTATATAACCCTATGTATATCATACGGTCCATATAATGTTATATAACCCTATGTATATCATACAGTCCATATAATGTTATATAACCCTATGTATATCATACGGTCCATATAATATTATATAACCCTATGTATATCATACGGTCCATATAATGTTATATAACCCTATGTATATTATACAGTCCATATAATGTTATATAACCCTATGTATATCATACGGTCCATATAATGTTATATAACCCTATGTATATCATGCAGTCCATATAATGTTATATAACCCTATGTATATCATACAGTCCATATAATGTATATTATACAGTCCATATAATGTTATATAACCCTATGTATATCATACAGTCCATATAATGTATATTATACAGTCCATATAATGTTATATAACCCTATGTATATTATACAGTCCATATAATGTTATATAACCCTATGTATATCATACGGTCCATATAATGTTATATAACCCTATGTATATCATACAGTCCATATAATGTTATATAACCCTATGTATATCATACAGTCCATATAATGTTATATAACCCTATGTATATTATACAGTCCATATAATGTTATATAACCCTATGTATATTATACAGTCCATATAATGTTATATAACCCTATGTATATCATACAGTCCATATAATGTTATATAACCCTATGTATATTATACAGTCCATATAATGTTATATAACCCTATGTATATCATACAGTCCATATAATGTTATATAACCCTATGTATATCATGCAGTCCATATAATGTTATATAACCCTATGTATATCATACAGTCCATATAATGTTATATAACCCTATGTATATCATACAGTCCATATAATGTTATATAACCCTATACTATATTATACAGTCCAAATAATGTTATATAACCCTATGTATATCATGCAGTCCATATAATGTTATATAACCCTATGTATATCATACAGTCCATATAATGTTATATAACCCTATGTATATCATACAGTCCATATAATGTTATATAACCCTATACTATATTATACAGTCCATATAATGTTATATAACCCTATGTATATCATACGGTCCATATAATGTTATATAACCCTATGTATATCATACGGTCCATATAATGTTATATAACCCTATGTATATCATACAGTCCATATAATGTTATATAACCCTATGTATATCATGCAGTCCATATAATGTTATATAACCCTATGTATATCATGCAGTCCATATAATGTTATATAACCCTATACTATATTATACAGTCCATATAATGTTATATAACACTATGTATATCATGCAGTCCATATAATGTTATATAACCCTATGTATATCATACAGTCCATATAATGTTATATAACCCTATACTATATTATACAGTCCATATAATGTTATATAACCCTATGTATATCATGCAGTCCATATAATGTTATATAACCCTATGTATATCATACAGTCCATATAATGTTATATAACCCTATGTATATCATACAGTCCATATAATGTTATATAACCCTATACTATATTATACAGTCCATATAATGTTATATAACCCTATGTATATCATACGGTCCATATAATGTTATATAACCCTATGTATATCATGCAGTCCATATAATGTTATATAACCCTATGTATATCATACGGTCCATATAATGTTATATAACCCTATGTATATCATACAGTCCATATAATGTTATATAACCCTATGTATATCATACGGTCCATATAATGTTATATAACCCTATGTATATTATACAGTCCATATAATGTTATATAACCCTATGTATATCATACGGTCCATATAATGTTATATAACCCTATGTATATCATGCAGTCCATATAATGTTATATAACCCTATGTATATCATACAGTCCATATAATGTATATTATACAGTCCATATAATGTTATATAACCCTATGTATATCATACAGTCCATATAATGTATATTATACAGTCCATATAATGTTATATAACCCTATGTATATCATGCAGTCCATATAATGTTATATAACCCTATGTATATCATACAGTCCATATAATGTATATTATACAGTCCATATAATGTTATATAACCCTATGTATATCATGCAGTCCATATAATGTTATATAACCCTATGTATATCATACAGTCCATATAATGTATATTATACAGTCCATATAATGTTATATAACCCTATGTATATCATACAGTCCATATAATGTTATGTGTTTGCAGTTGCAGAGATGCGGTTGGATTCTGCCCTTATCACATGACCTTATCCCATGACTATCCTATGACCCTGTCACAATATTCACCCCATATAACACCACTTCCATGCCGAACCCATAACATGTTCCCTAAAACTGGAATTCTGAAGTCTCACCTGGTGGTCCAACTGGTCCTTCCTTTCCAGGAGCTCCATCTTTTCCAGATGGTCCCTGCGGTCCTGGTGGACCTTGCGGCCCTGTTTTCCCAATTGGTCCTGGAGGTCCTGGTAGACCAGGGGGTCCTAATATAAAGAAATCAGGTTAGTCTTCATTTTGGATCCTGACACGAGGGTACTACAGGAAACTTCCATCTATAATAGTGCCCTGTTTAATATGCTCCACACAATGGAGGTAGATTTCATGGAGACCATCTCTAAATAGATGGACTCCCAGTTACATCTGCTTGGGGGTAATTCATTAGACCCCTCTGTGATATTCCCTTCTTCAACCTCAATATACTATATCAAGGGTAAAATGGGCAGTCTGGAGCATGACTCTATAGGGGCATCATCAAGTCACTAAATGTAAACCTACAATGGAAGTAATGAATGGCACTGACATTAGGACCGTGGAGATAGAAGGTCTGATGGCCAAAACTCATCCGCAACCGGTCAAACGGTTTAACAGGTTGGACCATTGGGGTTGTGACCAAATTTGACATACTGGTCTCGAGGAAGACATCCACATGATGCCCTTCACCTACAGGTCTTTTCTAAATAACTTCCTTGCGTCTTACCCATAAAGTCTTGGATAGTGAAGTTCTGGAACTCGGAGGACAGGATCAGCACGGAGTTGTTCAGAGTGTTCAACCTGCCATTGATGCTGTTGAGCTGCTTATTGTGAAGCTTATCAAACCAGGCGGTGTGAGTCCTCAGGGTGTTGTTCACCTCATGCACACAGTTCCACAGGCCCGACACATGCTTGTTGAGGGATTCCTTTATCTTATGCAAGCTTCCTGACACGGTATCAAGCTTGATGCAGACGTTCTCCAGCTTAGAGACTCTGTCCTCCAGACCTCCTGAAGATCGCCTGCACTCCTGGCTCTCCTCTATCACCATGTTGCCAAAACTGTTGATCTCTTTCTGGAAGACATGGAATCTCTCAGTGTTGTCCTTAATATGGTCGGTCACCTCCTCCTGAAGTTTATTAATCTCAGAGATGAGTTTGTGTTTGGTTGTCCCAAGGTCATGGATGTCCGTCTCGTGTTTCTCCACGCTTTCTTGTAGATCTTTAACGCTGTCGTTCAAGGATGTAAAGGTTACGATGATATTGGAAAGTTCTCCCTGTAAATGCTTCAGTTCTCCACTAGAACTTCCTCCAAAGACAGTGAAGCCATCCAGAGGTTTGTTGGAGCCGCTCAGGCCCTCCTCAGCTTTCTTGTGAATTGCCTGACAGGTGGCTGTGCACTCATCCACCTGTTCCTTCAGCTTGCCCACTTCTTCTTGCAGGTTGGAGCACACCTGTCCACAGCTCCTGTAGTCAAACTGTATCATCTTCTTGAGGGTGGCGATATCATTCTCCATGTCTAGCATCTTCCCATTAGTGTCATTCTGATACTGAGCAATATTTAGATCAAATCTGTCCAAATCATCCAAGATGGTGGATGTAAATCTGTCCTGGGCATCCTTTAGGTCATTGTATAACTTTGTAAAGGAGTCTCCGCTGGAATCCACAAAGGTCTTGACATTACTCAGCTCATCGTCCAGGTCACTGAGTGTCCCTTGCAATTTGCTACCAGATCCTCTCAGCTCTGTGATATCAGAATGGAAAATCTGGATCTGGTTGGAGTTCTGCTTCACCCTGTTCTCTAGATCAGAGATGGCTTGAGTCACATCTGAGCTTTGCTTGTTGCATTGGTCCCTGCAATGGTGGACGGAGCTGGTCACCTGGCTGCTCAGGATCTGGACATCTCCATCAACTTTTTTAATGCGATCTTCATTCTTTCCAACTCGATCTTTCAGGGCATCAATATCATGAGAGAAATCCAGCATTTTCTGCTCCATCAGGTCTCGGAATCCAGAACTGTTGCCCAGCTCTGTGAGCAAGATGTTTATCTTGTAGTCGTTGCCTTGAATGCGATTCCTTAAATCATCTTTCAGTTTATCGATCTCATCCTGGAAATAGGTCTTCATCTCATCTCTGTAGTGGTAATAATGTTCCTCCAAGGTCCTCCTGGTGGTGTTCATTCGCCCCTCAATATCTGACAGGCGGCTGTTTAGGTTAGTGTCCGTGGGTTTGATCTCATTGTTGTTACCTTCCCCTATTTCCTTGTCTAGACGGACGGTCAGGGCCACCACAGATCCAGACAAGGTGTCTGCTCTTCTTTCAGCTTCACCAACTCTTCTGCGCAGATCAGTGACTTCTGAGCAGCAATCTTTTGGCAACCGACTTGTCAGCTCCACTACCCGTGACTGGATATTCTGCACGGCTTCTCTGTTTCTTTGGTCCACAGAGTTGATCAGCTTCTCCAGTCCTCGTAGACGGTCTCTGTCATCATTGTTTTGATTACGGAGGCCATCTACTCCCGAGAGGCAGGCTGAACATGACTGCAGCATCCTTCTTTCCACTTCTTGTAAGATGTCTCCTCTCAGGTCTGTAACAGAATCGGCATTGACTGAGGGCTTGTTGTGATTGAGGTTTCCAAGCTCTTGATCATGATCCTTCACCTTCATGTCCAGGTTTGTCAGTAGCGTTTGAATATCATTGAGTTTGTCTGACATATCGGACTGGCTAGAGGCAGAATCTGCCGGCTGCTTCCCATTCAACACATTTTCCACAGTCAGACGAATCTCAGACTGGAACTTCTCATTCATCCCCTGCATTGTAGACTGCAAGTTCTGCAGTTCCTTGGTCAGACGTTGCACTTTGTCCTCCAGCTGCTTCACTTTCTCAGAGTCTCCCTGACCTGCCAGAAACAGTAATGCAGAGAGTATTACAATGTGGGCTGAAACATGTACCACAGGCATCCTTACAAGGATAGATTGACATCCAGTAATACCTCATATTAGGAGACCTTTCTGGTGACCACATATTAGGAGGATTGGAAGCTTGTAGAGAAGACAGAACCCAGAGAGAAACTGCAAAGAGTGAGAGAGAAGGTAAGAAAATGCAGATCCAGAAGGAAACCAAAGATGGGAACACATAGACAGGTCAGGACCTTAACAGGAGGAGATAGTCCAGGGGACACGGAAGAAGAGAGAGTCCAGGGCGCAGTGGAAGAGAGAGTCCAAGGTGTAGAAGGAGAGAATCCAGGACACAGGAGAAGACAGCTGAGGAGAAAATCACAGGACGTGGTCTGTCTGCAGCCATAGGGCAATGTGTCTTAAATGACCAGATAGTTGAAATTCACATGAAGAGTGAAGTCAGAAGAGAACAAGCGTGGTCCTCAGGTGTCACAACAATCTCAGAAGTATCAACAATTACCAACATAAGGAGACTATATACCTTAGATAGCTGGTGGATGAGCTTATTTGGAGGGCAACTATTCCCCCCAACCCCTTATCTGAGTATGCATGTGAAACAGAAAAGAATATGGGGAGAAGAGAAGGGGGGATCAATAGAGAAAATAAGGAGGAGTCAGGGGAGCACAGAAGGAGGAGTCAGAGTAGCACGGAAGAGGAAGTCAGAGGAGCACAGGAGGAGGAGTCAGAGTAGCACAGAAGGAGGAGTCAGAGCAGCACGGAAGAGGAAGTCAGAGGAGCACAGGAGGAGGAGTCAGAGGCGAACATGAGGAGGAGGAGGAGGAGCACAGGAGGGGGAGTCAGAGGAGCACAGGAGGAGGAGTCAGAGGAGCACAGGAGGGGGAGTCAGAGGAGAACAGAAGGGGGAGTCAGAGGAGAACAGAAGGGGGAGTCAGAGGAGCACAGAAGGAAGAGTCAGAGGAGAACAGAAGGAGGAGTCAGAGCAGCACGGAAGAGGAAGTCAGAGGAGCACAGAAGGGGGAGTCAGAGGCGAACATGAGGAGGAGGAGGAGGAGCACAGGAGGGGGAGTCAGAGGAGCACAGGAGGGGGTGTCAGAGGAGCACAGGAGGAGGAGTCAGAGGAGAACAGAAGGAAGAGTCAGAGGAGAACAGAAGGAAGAGTCAGAGGAACACAGGAGGGGGAGTCAGAGGAGCACAGGAGGGGGAGTCAGAGGAGCACAGGAGGGGGTGTCAGAGGAGCACAGGAGGGGGAGTCAGAGGAGAACAGAAGGAAGAGTCAGAGGAACACAGGAGGGGGAATCAGAGGAGCACAGGAGGGGGAGTCAGAGGAGAACAGAAGGGGGAGTCAGAGGAACACAGGAGGGGGAATCAGAGGAGCACAGGAGGGGGAGTCAGAGGAGAACAGAAGGGGGAGTCAGAGGAGCACAGGAGGGGGTGTCAGAGGAGCACAGGAGGGGGAGTCAGAGGAGAACAGAAGGGGGAGTCAGAGGAGCACAGAAGGAAGAGTCAGAGGAGAACAGAAGGGGGAGTCAGAGGAGAACAGAAGGGGGAGTCAGAGGAGAACAGAAGGGGGAGTCAGAGGAGCACAGAAGGAGGAGTCAGAGGAGCACAGAAGGAAGAGTCAGAGGAGAACAGAAGGAAGAGTCAGAGGAACACAGGAGGGGGAATCAGAGGAGCACAGGAGGGGGAGTCAGAGGAGAACAGAAGGGGGAGTCAGAGGAACACAGGAGGGGGAATCAGAGGAGCACAGGAGGGGGAGTCAGAGGAGAACAGAAGGGGGAGTCAGAGGAGCACAGGAGGGGGTGTCAGAGGAGCACAGAAGGAAGAGTCAGAGGAGAACAGAAGGGGGAGTCAGAGGAGAACAGAAGGGGGAGTCAGAGGAGAACAGAAGGGGGAGTCAGAGGAGCACAGAAGGAAGAGTCAGAGGAACACAGGAGGGGGAATCAGAGGAGCACAGGAGGGGGAGTCAGAGGAGAACAGAAGGGGGAGTCAGAGGAGCACAGAAGGAAGAGTCAGAGGAGAACAGAAGGGGGAGTCAGAGGAGAACAGAAGGGGGAGTCAGAGGAGAACAGAAGGGGGAGTCAGAGGAGCACAGAAGGAAGAGTCAGAGGAGCACAGGAGGGGGAGTCAGAGGAGAACAGAAGGGGGAGTCAGAGGAGCACAGAAGGAAGAGTCAGAGGAGAACAGAAGGGGGAGTCAGAGGAGCACAGAAGGAAGAGTCAGAGGAGAACAGAAGGAGGAGTCAGAGGAGCACAGAAGGAAGAGTCAGAGGAGAACAGAAGGGGGAGTCAGAGGAGAACAGAAGGGGGAGTCAGAGGAGCACAGAAGGAAGAGTCAGAGGAGCACAGGAGGGGGAGTCAGAGGAGCACAGAAGGAAGAGTCAGAGGAGCACAGGAGGGGGAGTCAGAGGAACACAGGAGGGGGAATCAGAGGAGCACAGGAGGGGGAGTCAGAGGAGCACAGGAGGGGGAGTCAGAGGAGAACAGAAGGGGGAGTCAGAGGAGCACAGAAGGAAGAGTCAGAGGAGCACAGGAGGGGGAGTCAGAGGAGAACAGAAGGGGGAGTCAGAGGAGCACAGAAGGAAGAGTCAGAGGAGAACAGAAGGAGGAGTCAGAGGAGAACAGAAGGGGGAGTCAGAGGAACACAGGAGGGGGAATCAGAGGAGCACAGGAGGGGGAGTCAGAGGAACACAGGAGGGGGAATCAGAGGAGCACAGGAGGGGGAGTCAGAGGAACACAGAAGGAAGAGTCAGAGGAGCACAGGAGGGGGAGTCAGAGGAGCACAGGAGGGGGAGTCAGAGGAGAACAGAAGGAGGAGTCAGAGGAGCACAGAAGGAAGAGTCAGAGGAGAACAGAAGGAGGAGTCAGAGGAGCACAGGAGGAAGAGTCAGAGGAGAACAGAAGGAGGAGTCAGAGGAGCACAGAAGGAAGAGTCAGAGGAGAACAGAAGGAGGAGTCAGAGGAGCACAGAAGGAAGAGTCAGAGGAGAACAGAAGGAGGAGTCAGAGGAGCACAGGAGGAAGAGTCAGAGGAGAACAGAAGGAGGAGTCAGAGGAGCACAGAAGGAAGAGTCAGAGGAGAACAGAAGGAGGAGTAAGAGGAGAACAGAAGGAGGAGTCAGAGGAGCACAGGAGGGGGAGTCAGAGGAGCACAGGAGGAAGAGTCAGAGGAACACAGGAGGGGGAGTCAGAGGAGAACAGAAGGGGGAGTCAGAGGAGAACAGAAGGGGGAGTCAGAGGAACACAGGAGGGGGAATCAGAGGAGCACAGGAGGGGGAGTCAGAGGAACACAGAAGGAAGAGTCAGAGGAGCACAGGAGGGGGAGTCAGAGGAGCACAGGAGGAGGAGTCAGAGGAGCACAGGAGGAGTCAGAGGAGCACAGGAGGAAGAGTCAGAGGAGCACAGGAGGGGGAGTCAGAGGAGCACAGGAGGAAGAGTCAGAGGAACACAGGAGGGGGAGTCAGAGGAGAACAGAAGGGGGAGTCAGAGGAGAACAGAAGGGGGAGTCAGAGGAACACAGGAGGGGGAATCAGAGGAGCACAGGAGGGGGAGTCAGAGGAACACAGAAGGAAGAGTCAGAGGAGCACAGGAGGGGGAGTCAGAGGAGCACAGGAGGAGGAGTCAGAGGAGCACAGGAGGAGTCAGAGGAGCACAGGAGGAAGAGTCAGAGGAGAACAGAAGGGGGAGTAAGAGGAGAACAGAAGGGGGAGTCAGAGGAACACAGGAGGGGGAATCAGAGGAACACAGAAGGAAGAGTCAGAGGAGCACAGAAGGAGGAATCAGAGGAGCACAGGAGGGGGAGTCAGAGGAGCACGGAAGGAGGAGTCAGAGGAGCACAGGAGGAGGAGTCAGAGGAGCACAGGAGGAGTCAGAGGAGCACAGGAGGGGGAGCCAGAAGAGAACAGAAAAAGGAATCAGGAGAGTCAGAGGAATACAGAAGGGTGAGGGGACAAAGTAGTCAGAGTAAAACAAAATGGTGAATTAGGGGAGCACAGAAGGGTGTTCAGGGGGCACATTGAGTAGTAGGATGATTCTTTCAGAGTCATTGGAGAATTATAAAAAAACAACTTTCCCACAGTAACCCATCGACGCGCAGCTTCCAGTGGTTGGTAGTGGGCACATCTGACTGTATTCTAGGTCTCTGTTTCGTCACCACTATTATTAGCATTACGACCATAAACTGGGTTTCCACAGCAGACTCATCCTCACCTCCAGATCCACTAAGATGGCCTCCTCCATTTGATCCAGAAAAGCCGGGTCTTACAGGTCTTGGCCTGGGTCTAGTGGTTGTTGTGATGTGACCTCCATTTGCAGGTCCCTCCGTGCAGTCGTCTCCTGAATATCCATGGCAACATTTCCATTCCATGTCCGTCACAGTCTTGTAGGCTATTTTGTATCGGGGTCTCATGTAGCTGCGGTACCTGGGATGGATGGAAGACAAGATGGATGGTGGAAGACGTCAGCTTATTGATGTAAAATTGATGAGTGGGCAGCTCTCCTATGTAAGATACTGACCCCCTAGTAACCTGTGCCGAAACTCCATCACCTTACTAGAGTAGATACAGAAGAAACACAGAGCTCAGGTAATGTTATTATATACTGGTAAGTTACCATAGAAGTGCAGAACCAACTACACGCTACTCATATTGTAATCCCAGACATGACGACTCTCCTAAATGTCCAGGAGAAGGGCAAGAAAAGATTAAACCTTCAACTCCTAGAAGAGGGGGATTTTCTTCTGCACTGCCAGAAGGGAGAGGGACAGACAGAAGAGCAGGAGGAGAAGGAGAACAAGGAGGAGGAGGAGAA
This sequence comes from Leptodactylus fuscus, assembly GCF_031893055.1. NCBI lineage: Eukaryota > Metazoa > Chordata > Amphibia > Anura > Leptodactylidae > Leptodactylus > Leptodactylus fuscus. The sequence continues at coordinate 243,180,504 of NC_134267.1, forward strand.
GATCACCAGAGGAAGAGAAGGAGAACAAGGAGCAGAGCAGGAGGAAGAGAAGAACAAGGACCAGAGTAGTAGGAGGACAAGATCAAGCACCAGAGGAGGAACAGGATGAAAATAACAAGCACCAGAATAGGAGGAGAAGGAGAACAAGGACCAGAGCAGGAGGAAGAGAAGAACAAGGACCAGAGGAGGAGCAGTAGGAGAAGGAGAACAAGGACTACAGCAGGAGGAGAAGAAGAAAAAGGACCAGAGCAGGAGGAGGAGAAGAACAAGGACCAGAGTAGTAGGAGGAAAAGATCGAGCACCAGAGGAGGAAGAGGACGAAAAGAACAAGCACCAGAACAGGAGGAGAAGGAGAAAAAGCACCAGAGCAGGAGGAGAAGTAGAACAAGCACCAGAGGAGAAGGAGAACAAGGACCATAGGAGAAGGAGAACAAGGACCAGAGGAGAAGGAGAACAAGGACCAGAGCAGGAGGAGAAGGAGAACAAGGATCAGAGCAGGAGAAGAAGATCAAGCACCAGAGGAGGAAGAGGAGAAGAAGAAGAACAATCACCAGAATAGGAGGAGAAGGAGAACAATCACCAGAGCAGGAGGAAAAGAAGAAAAAACACCAGAGGAGAAGCAGAAGGAGAACAAGGACTACAGCAGGAGGAGAAGAAGTACAAGGACCAGAGCAGGAGGAGGAGAAGATCAAGCACCAGAGGAGGAGGAGAAGAAGAACAAGCACCAGAATAGGAGGAGAAGGAGGAAAAGTGCCAGAGCAGGAGGAGAAGGAGAACAAGCACCAGAGCTGGAGGAGAAGGAGAACAAGCACCAGAGCTGGAGGAGAAGAAGAACAAACACCAGAGGAGGAGGAGAAGGAGAAGAAGGACCACAGCAGGAGGAGAAGAAGAACAAGGACTAGAGCAGGAGGAGGAGAAGATAAAGCACCAGAGAAGGAGGAGAAGGAGTACAAGCACCAGAACAGGAACAGAAGATAACAAGGACCAGAAGAGTAGAAGAAGAATAAGCACCAGTGGAGGATGAGAAGATCAAGCACCAGAAGAGGAAGAAGAGGAGAAGAAAAACAAGTACAAGAGGAGGAAAATAACAACAAGCACCAGAATAGGAGGAGAACAACAAGGAGCTGAGAAGGAGGAGGAGAAGATCAAGCACCAGAGGAGGAAGAGAAGAAGGACAAGCAGCAGAATAGGAGGAGAAGAAGAACAAGCACCAGAGAAGGAGGAGAAGAAGAACAAGCACCAGAGAAGGAGGAGAAGAAGAACAAGCACCAGAGAAGGAGGAGAAGAAGAACAAGCACCAGAGAAGGAGGAGAAGAAGAACAAGCCCCAGAACAGGAGGAGAAGAAGAACGAGAACCAGAGAAGGAGGAGAAGAAGAACAAAGACCAGAGCAGGAGGAGAAGAAGAACAAAGACCAGAGCAGGAGGAGAAGAAGAAGATCAAGCACCAGAGGAGAATGAGAACAAGGACCAGAGCAGGAGAAGAAGGAGATAAGGCACTAGAGGATGAGAAGAAGGAAAATAAGCACCAGAGGAGTAGAGGAAGGAGAAGATCAAGCACCAGAAAAGGAGGAGACGGAGGACTAGAGGAGTAGAAGAAGGAAAACAAGTACTAGCAGAGGAGGAGAAGGAAAAGAAGCATCAACAGAAGAGGAGAGAGCGAACACCAGTGGAGGAAAAGTAGAGCAACCACCAGAGAAGGAGAACACACACCATAGAAGAAGGAGAACAAGCACCAGAATAAGAAAAAGATAGAACGGTGACCAGAGCAGGAGGAGAAGGAGAACAAGCACCAGATAAGGAGAAGAAGAAAAACAAGTAATAGTAAGAAGTAAGTAGTGAACTGGAGGAGGCCAAAAGAATTGGAACCTCAAAGAAATTCCTTGCACTCAAGTGTCCCCAACTGGCTGGACCCCTGTACTCACTGGACGGTGCGAGGACACTGGATCTGACCCCAAACACAGGGCTGATACTCCGGCTTCACATAGGCCTCCACCCCATCTTCCACCATACAGGTGACCGTCCGAGTCACAACATAAGCGCACCAGTTCCTGGAAAAGAAAAAGAAATGGCAAATGAGGAGATGAACTGCAGCACACTGCCTGGAATAGCGGCTATCTCCAGCACACTGAGTGGTCAAACCAAACCGCCCCAACCTGTGCACTGCCTGGAATGGCGGCTATCTCCAGCACACTGAGTCACCTGGGCCATGAGGTCAGTGCAGTGTCCTGTCCTGTAGGGGTCAGTGCGGTGTCCTGTCCTGTAGGGGTCAGTGCGGTGTCCTGCCTGTAGGGGTCAGTGCAGTGTCCTGTCCTGTAGGGGTCGGTCAGTGCGGTGTCCTGTCCTGTAGGGGTCAGTGCGGTGTCCTGTCCTGTAGCGGTCAGTGCGGTGTCCTGTCCTGTCGGGGTCAGTGCGGTGTCCTGTCCTGTAGCGGTCAGTGCGGTGTCCTGTCCTGTCGGGGTCAGTGCGGTGTCCTGTCCTGTAGGTGTCAGTGCAGTGTCCTGTCCTGTAGGTGTCAGTGCGGTGTCCTGTCCTGTAGGGGTCAGTGCGGTGTCCTGTCCTGTAGGGGTCAGTGCGGTGTCCTGTCCTGTAGGTGTCAGTGCGGTGTCCTGTCCTGTAGGGGTCAGTGCGGTGTCCTGTCCTGTAGGGGTCAGTGCGGTGTCCTGTCCTGTAGGGGTCAGTGCGGTGTCCTGTCCTGTAGGGATCAGTGCGGTGTCCTGTCCTGTAGGGGTCAGTGCGGTGTCCTGTCCTGTAGGGGTTAGTGTGGTGTCCTGTCCTGTAGGGGTCAGTGCGGTGTCCTGTCCTGTAGGGGTCAGTGCGGTGTCCTGTCCTGTAGGGGTCAGTGCGGTGTCCTGTCCTGTAGGGGTCAATGCGGTGTCCTGTCCTGTAGGGGTCAGTGCGGTGTCCTGTCCTGTAGGGGTCAGTGCGGTGTCCTGTCCTGTAGGGGTCAGTGCAGTGTCCTGTCGGGATCAGTGCAGTGTCCTGCCTGTAGGGGTCAGTGCAGTGTCCTGCCTGTAGGGGTCAGTGCGGTGTCCTGTAGGGGTCAGTGCGGTGTCCTGCCTGTAGGGGTCAGTGCGGTGTCCTGTAGGGGTCAGTGCAGTGTCCTGTCCTGTAGGGGTCAGTGCGGTGTCCTGTCCTGTAGGGGTCAGTGCGGTGTCCTGTCCTGTAGGGGTCAGTGCGGTGTCCTGTCCTGTAGGGGTCAGTGCGGTGTCCTGTCCTGTAGGGATCAGTGCGGTGTCCTGTCCTGTAGGGGTCAGTGCGGTGTCCTGTCCTGTAGGGGTCAGTGCAGTGTCCTGTCCTGTAGGGGTCAGTGCGGTGTCCTGTCCTGTAGGGGTCAGTGCGGTGTCCTGTCCTGTAGGGATCAGTGCGGTGTCCTGTCCTGTAGGTGTCAGTGCGGTGTCCTGTCCTGTAGGGGTCAGTGCGGTGTCCTGCCTGTAGGGGTCAGTGCGGTGTCCTGTCCTGTAGGGGTCAGTGCGGTGTCCTGTCCTGTAGGTGTCAGTGCGGTGTCCTGCCTGTAGGGGTCAGTGCGGTGTCCTGTCCTGTAGGGGTCAATGCGGTGTCCTGTCCTGTAGGTGTCAGTGCGGTGTCCTGCCTGTAGGGGTCAGTGCGGTGTCCTGTCCTGTAGGTGTCAGTGCGGTGTCCTGCCTGTAGGGGTCAGTGCGGTGTCCTGCCTGTAGGGGTCAGTGCGGTGTCCTGTCCTGTAGGGGTCAATGCGGTGTCCTGTCCTGTAGGTGTCAGTGTGGTGTCCTGCCTGTAGGGGTCAGTGCGGTGTCCTGTCCTGTAGGTGTCAGTGCGGTGTCCTGTCCTGTAGGGGTCAGTGCGGTGTCCTGCCTGTAGGGGTCAGTGCGGTGTCCTGTCCTGTAGCGGTCAGTGCGGTGTCCTGTCCTGTAGGTGTCAGTGCGGTGTCCTGTCCTGTAGCGGTCAGTGCGGTGTCCTGTCCTGTAGGTGTCAGTGTGGTGTCCTGTCCTGTAGGTGTCAGTGCGGTGTCCTGTCCTGTAGGGGTCAGTGCGGTGTCCTGTCCTGTAGGGGTCAATGCGGTGTCCTGTCCTGTAGGGGTCAGTGCGGTGTCCTGCCTGTAGGGGTCAGTGCGGTGTCCTGTCCTGTAGGCGTCAGTGCGGTGTCCTGTCCTGTAGGTGTCAGTGCGGTGTCCTGTCCTGTAGGTGTCAGTGCGGTGTCCTGTCCTGTAGGGGTCAGTGCAGTGTCCCGTGGGGCGGTTCCAGCCTCTCTTGGCATCAGGCTTGGTTTTTGTGTGATGGGTGTCACTTTACATTTTGGGGTACAAATAATGTTTTATCCTTTATCATTGTCTGAATTGTGGGAAAAACCCTCAAAACTAATTCTTTGGGGGTTCACTGTTGATAACTTTTTTCGTGGGTCATTGTGATGATGGCGACACTTTGTGGATATCGGATTTATTAGGAGACCCTTCTGGTGAAACATAAAATTGCCCCCGTGGACTCTGCGGTGCAGTCAGACATATTCCTGCCATTAAGATAATAATATGGGGGTGCAGAACATCATCTGACCAGCAGGTGGGGCTATGGCACCGCTCACACAATTCTAGGACACACAAACCGCAAGCTACGTGGACAATAACTGGGAATATACACAGTGACTGCTGCAGCATCAGGAGAGCGCCCCCTGGAGAGGAATACATGTACTGCAACAACAAGGTAGATAACACCGACTGAAGGATATACAGTGTTGGCCAAAAGTATCGCCCCCCCTGCAGTCCTGTCAGATAATCCTCGGTGTCCCCAGATAATGATTACACAGCACAGACTCTTATATAGTATATAAGTGACACAGGGTATATACAGTATAAGTATCGCCCCCTGCAGTCCTGTCAGATAATCCTCGCTGTCCCCAGATAATGATTACACAGCACAGACTCTTATATAGTATATAAGTGACACAGGGTATATACAGTATAAGTATCGCCCCCTGCAGTCCTGTCAGATAATCCTCGCTGTCCCCCAGATAATGATTACACAGCACAGACTCTTATATAGTATATAAGTGACACAGGGTATATACAGTATAAGTATCGCCCCCTGCAGTCCTGTCAGATAATCCTCGCTGTCCCCCAGATAATGATTACACAGCACAGACTCTTATATAGTATATAAGTGACACAGCAGGGTATATACAGTATAAGTATCGCCCCCTGCAGTCCTGTCAGATAATCCTCGCTGTCCCCCAGATAATGATTACACAGCACAGACTCTTATATAGTATATAAGTGACACAGGGTATATACAGTATAAGTATCGCCCCCTGCAGTCCTGTCAGATAATCCTCGCTGTCCCCAGATAATGATTACACAGCACAGACTCTTATATAGTATATAAGTGATACAGGGTATATACAGTATAAGTGTCGCCCCCTGCAGTCCTGTCAGATAATCCTTGGTGTCCCCCAGATAATGATTACACAGCACAGACTGTTATATAGTATATAAGTGACACAGGGTATATACAGTATAAGTATCGCCCCCTGCAGTCCTGTCAGATAATCCTCGCTGTCCCCAGATAATGATTACACAGCACAGACTCTTATATAGTATATAAGTGACACAGGGTATATACAGTATAAGTATCGCCCCCTGCAGTCCTGTCAGATAATCCTCGGTGTCCCCCAGATAATGATTACAAGCACAAACTCTTTGGTAATATCTTCAGTTATTTTGCTTGCAATGAAAAAACACAAAAGAGAATGAAAAAAAAGTCACATCATTGATCATTTTACACAAAACTCCAGAACTGGTGCGGACAGAAGTATTGGCGCCCTCAGCCTAATACTTGGTAGCACAACCTTTAGACACAATAACTGCGCACAACCGCTTCCGCTAACCAGCAATGAGTTTCTTACAAGGCTCTGCTGGAATCTTAGACCCTTCTTCTTTGGCTCCTGCTCGCGGTCCCCCCTGAGATGTGAAGGGGGCCTTCTCCAAACTGCCACCAAGAGATCTCTCCCCCTCCCCCACAGGTGTTCTATGGGATTCAGGGCTGGACTCATTGCTGCCACTTTACAAGTCTCCAGGGCTTTCTCTCACCACCATTTTCTAGTGCTGACCTGAAGTGTGTTTTGGGTCCTTGTCCTGCTGGAAGAGCCCTGACCTCTGAGGGAGACCCCGCTTTCTCACACTGGGCCCTACATGATGCTGCACAATGTGTTGGTCGTCTTCAGACTTCATAATGCCATGCACACGGTCAAGCAGTCCAGTGCCAGAGGCAGCAAAGCAACCCCAAACCATCAGGGACCCTCCGCCATGTCTGACTGTAGGGGGCGTCTTCTTCTCTTTTTTCCTGTAATCTCTATGTTGAGGCCTTTTCCTACTTTTGTCTCCTCTGACCAGAGAACATTCTTCCAGAACAGTTTTGGCTTTCTCAGGTAAGTTTTGGCAAACTCCAGCCTGGCTTCTGTCTGTGGGTAAGAAGTGGGGTCTTCCTGGGTCTCCTACCATACAGTCCCTTCTCATTCAGACGCTGACACTGGATAGTACGGGGTGACACTGTTGTACCCTCGGACTGCAGGGCAGCTTGGACTTGTTTGGATGTTAGTCGCGGTTCTTTATCCGCCATCCGCACAATCTTGCGGTGAAATCTCTGGTCAATGTTTCTTTTGCGTCCACATCTAGGGAGGTTAGCCACAGGGCCATGGGCTTTACACTTCTTGATGACACTGCGCACGGTAGACACAGGAACATTCAGGTCTTTGGAGATGGACTTGTAGCCTTGAGATTGCTCAGGCTTCCTCACAATTTTGCTTCTCAAGTCCTCAGACAGTCCTTTGCTCATCTTTCTTTTCTCCATGCTCAATGTGGTCACACAAGGACACAGGACAGAGGTGGAGTCAACTTTAATCCATTTCAACTGGCTGCAAGTGTGATTTAGTTATTGCCACCACCTGTTAGGTGCCTCAGGTAAGTAACAGGTGCTGTTAATTATACAAATTAGAGAAGCATCACATGATTTTTTGACAACTCTTAGGGTAAGTTCACCCTGAGTAAATGCTAGCTTATTTTGTAGAGTAAAATTACACTTGTAAATTTTGCTATCCCATTGACTTCAATGATATTTTTTACACATATTTTTTGCAAAAATACACGTGCATTTACTCAGTGTGAATGCACCCTTTTTGTGGTTTTCCATTGAAGACAAATTAAATGAAGATATCAATACCAAAGAATTTGTGCTTGCAATCATTTTCTGGAAGAACACGGGTATTATCTGACAGAATTGCAGGGGGGCCAATACTTTTGGCCAACAGTGTAGAAGGGGCTGATATATAGAGAACACCTCCTGGAGGATATACAATACATAGGACAGACAGCAGACGTATATACTATACACAGGACAGACGGCAGAGGTATATACAATACACAGGACAGACGGCAGAGGTATATACTATACACAGGACAGACGGCAGAGGTATATACTATACACAGGACAGACGGCAGAGGTATATACTATACACAGGACAGACGGCAGAGGTATATACTATACACAGGACAGACGGCAGAGGTATGTACTATACACAGGACGGACGCCAGAGGTATATACTATACACAGGACGGACGGCAGAGGTATATACTATACACAGGACGGACGGCAGAGGTATATACTATACACAGGACGGACGGCAGAGGTATATACTATACACAGGACGGACGGCAGAGGTATATACTATACACAGGACGGACGGCAGAGGTATATAGTATACACAGGACTACAGACTGGATCCAGGTCACTGCTCAGGCTGGGTGTGACTATTATACAGGCAGGATTAGGAGGAGGAATCTTACAGGTGACCTCACTAATCCTAGAAGTAACAGGCGGATGGGTCTGCTGGGATTAGTAGTACGCCAGCACAGATCCAGCCCCGGCTACAACCACATGGATTACAGATGTTCTTAGTCTACACTGACACCAAGAAGGAAGTCCCAGAGAAATCCAATCGATAACACCGGGAACTACCGGGAATCCTGCCAGGAAATATCCGAGCCACAACAGGAAATGTATCAGCGATTATATCACAGGTCATAGTAAGGGATTATACTGAGAGATATCAGACCAGGAGAGATTACTGAATATCAGAGAGGTGATATCAAGGGATTATATCAGGTGTATAAGAGGTGATATCAGGAGATTATATCAGGTGTATGAGAGGTGATATCAGGGGATTATATCAGGTGTATGAGAGGTGATATCAGATTATATCAGGTGTATGAGAGGTGATATCAGGAGATTATATCAGGTGTATGAGAGGTGATATCAGATTATATCAGGTGTATGAGAGGTGAGATCAGGAGATTATATCAGGTGTATGAGAGGTGATATCAGGAGATTATATCAGGTGTATGAGAAGTGATATCAGATTATATCAGGTGTATGAGAGGTGAGATCAGGGGATTATATCAGGTGTATGAGAGGTGATATCAGGGGATTATATCAGGTGTATGAGAGGTGATATCAGGGGATTATATCAGGTGTATAAGAGGTGATATCAGGAGATTATATCAGGTGTATAAGAGGTGATATCAGGAGATTATATCAGGTGTATGAGAGGTGATATTAGATTATATCAGGTGTATAAGAGGTGATATCAGGAGATTATATCAGGTGTATGAGAGGTGATATCAGGGGATTATATCAGGTGTATGAGAGGTGATATCAGGGGATTATATCAGGTGTATGAGAGGTGATATCAGGAGATTATATCAGGTGTATGAGAGGTGATATCAGGAGATTATATCAGGTGTATGAGAGGTGATATCAGATTATATCAGGTGTATGAGAGGTGATATCAAGGGATTATATCAGGTGTATGAGAGGTGAGATCAGGAGATTATATCAGGTGTATGAGAGGTGATATCAGGAGATTATATCAGGTGTATGAGAAGTGATATCAGATTATATCAGGTGTATGAGAGGTGAGATCAGGGGATTATATCAGGTGTATGAGAGGTGATATCAGGAGATTATATCAGGTGTATGAGAGGTGATATCAGGGGATTATATCAGGTGTATGAGAGGTGATATCAGGGGATTATATCAGGTGTATGAGAGGTGATATCAGGGGATTATATCAGGTGTATGAGAGGTGATATCAGGGGATTATATCAGGTGTATGAGAGGTGATATCAGGGGATTATATCAGGTGTATGAGAGGTGATATCAGGGGTTTATATCAGGTGTATGAGAGGTGATATCAGGGGATTATATCAGGTGTATGAGAGGTGATATCAGGGGATTATATCAGGTGTATAAGAGGTGATATCAGGAGATTATATCAGGTGTATGAGAGGTGATATCAGGGGATTATATCAGGTGTATGAGAGGTGATATCAGGGGATTATATCAGGTGTATGAGAGGTGATATCAGGGGATTATATCAGGTGTATAAGAGGTGATATCAGGAGATTATATCAGGTGTATAAGAGGTGATATCAGGAGATTATATCAGGTGTATGAGAGGTGATATTAGATTATATCAGGTGTATAAGAGGTGATATCAGGAGATTATATCAGGTGTATGAGAGGTGATATCAGGGGATTATATCAGGTGTATAAGAGGTGATATCAGAGCATTATATCAGGTGTATGAGAGGTGATATTAGATTATATCAGGTGTATAAGAGGTGATATCAGAGCATTATATCAGGTGTATAAGAGGTGATATCAGGGGATTATATCAGGTGTATGAGAGGTGATATCAGATTATATCAGGTGTATGAGAGGTGATATCAGATTATATCAGGTGTATGAGAGGTGATATCAGGGGATTATATCAGGTGTATAAGAGGTGATATCAGGAGATTATATCAGGTGTATGAGAGGTGATATCAGATTATATCAGGTGTATGAGAGGTGATATCAGGGGATTATATCAGGTGTATAAGAGGTGATATCAGGGGATTATATCAGGTGTATGAGAGGTGATATCAGGAGATTATATCAGGTGTATGAGAGGTGATATTAGATTATATCAGGTGTATAAGAGGTGATATCAGGAGATTATATCAAGTGTATGAGAGGTGATATCAGGGGATTATATCAGGTGTATGAGAGGTGATATCAGGGGATTATATCAGGTGTATGAGAGGTGATATCAGGGGATTATATCAGGTGTATGAGAGGTGATATCAGGGGATTTTATCAGGTGTATGAGAGGTGATATCAGGGGATTATATCAGGTGTATAAGAGGTGATATCAGGAGATTATATCAGGTGTATAAGAGGTGATATCAGGAGATTATATCAGGTGTATGAGAGGTGATATTAGATTATATCAGGTGTATAAGAGGTGATATCAGAGCATTATATCAGGTGTATGAGAGGTGATATCAGGGGATTATATCAGGTGTATAAGAGGTGATATCAGAGCATTATATCAGGTGTATGAGAGGTGATATTAGATTATATCAGGTGTATAAGAGGTGATATCAGGAGATTATATCAGGTGTATAAGAGGTGATATCAGGAGATTATATCAGGTGTATAAGAGGTGATATCAGAGCATTATATCAGGTGTATAAGAGGTGATATCAGGGGATTATATCAGGTGTATGAGAGGTGATATCAGATTATATCAGGTGTATGAGAGGTGATATCAGAGCATTATATCAGGTGTATGAGAGGTGATATCAGGGGATTATATCAGGTGTATAAGAGGTGATATCAGGAGATTATATCAGGTGTATGAGAGGTGATATCAGGGGATTATATCAGGTGTATGAGAGGTGATATTAGATTATATCAGGTGTATGAGAGGTGATATCAGGGGATTATATCAGGTGTATGAGAGGTGATATCAGGGGATTATATCAGGTGTATAAGAGGTGATATCAGGGGATTATATCAGGTGTATAAGAGGTGATATCAGGGGATTATATCAGGTGTATGAGAGGTGATATCAGATTATATCAGGTGTATGAGAGGTGATATCAGAGCATTATATCAGGTGTATGAGAGGTGATATCAGGGGATTATATCAGGTGTATAAGAGGTGATATCAGGAGATTATATCAGGTGTATGAGAGGTGAGATCAGATTATATCAGGTGTATGAGAGGTGATATCAGGGGATTATATCAGGTGTATAAGAGGTGATATCAGGGGATTATATCAGGTGTATAAGAGGTGATATCAGGGGATTATATCAGGTGTATGAGAGGTGATATCAGGGGATTAAATCAGGTGTATAAGAGGTGATATCAGGGGATTATATCAGGTGTATAAAAGGTGATATCAGGGGATTATATCAGGTGTATAAGAGGTGATATCAGGAGATTATATCAGGTGTATGAGAGGTGATATTAGATTATATCAGGTGTATAAGAGGTGATATCAGGAGATTATATCAAGTGTATGAGAGGTGATATCAGGGGATTATATCAGGTGTATGAGAGGTGATATCAGGGATTATATCAGGTGTATGAGAGGTGATATCAGGGGATTATATCAGGTGTATGAGAGGTGATATTAGATTATATCACGTGTATGAGAGGTGATATCAGGGTATTATATCAAGTGTATGAGAGGTGATATCGGGGATTATATAAAGTGTATAAGGGTGATATCAGATCATATCAAGTGTATGAGAGGTGCCATCAGACTATATCAAGTGTATGAAAGGTGATATCAGATTATATCAGCTGTATGAGAGGTGATATCAGGAGATTATATCAAGTATATGAGAGGTGATATCAGATTATGTCAGGTGTATGAGAGGTGATATCAGATTATATCAAGTATATGAAAGGTGATATCAGATTATATCAGGTGTATGAGAGGTGATATCAGATTATATCAAGTATATGAAAGGTGATATCAGATTATATTGGGTGTATGAGAGGTGATATCAGATTATATCAGGTGTATGAGAGGTGATATCAGGGGATTATATCAAGTGTATGAGAGGTAATATCAGGGGATTATATCAAGTGTATGAGAGGTGATATCAGGGGATTATATCAGGTGTATGAGAGGTGATATCAGATTATATCAGGTGTATGAGAGGTGAGATCAGGGGATTATATCAGGTGTATGAGAGGTGAGATCAGGGGATTATATCAGGTGTATGAGAGGTGATATCAGATTATATCAAGTATATGAAAGGTGATATCAGATTATATTGGGTGTATGAGAGGTGATATCAGGAGATTATATCAGGTGTATGAGAGGTGATATCAGGGGATTATATCAAGTGTATGAGAGGTAATATCAGGGGATTATATCAAGTGTATGAGAGGTAATATCAGGGGATTATATCAAGTGTATGAGAGGTGATATCAGGGGATTATATCAGGTGTATGAGAGGTGATATCAGGAGATTATATCAGGTGTATGAGAGGTGATATCAGGGGATTATATCAAGTGTATGAGAGGTAATATCAGGGGATTATATCAAGTGTATGAGAGGTGATATCAGGGGATTATATCAGGTGTATGAGAGGTGATATCAGATTATATCAGGTGTATGAGAGGTGAGATCAGGGGATTATATCAGGTGTATGAGAGGTGATATCAGGGGATTATATCAGCTGTTTGAGAGGTGACATCAGGGGATTATATCAAGTGTATGAGAGGTGCTATCAGGGATTATATCAGGTGTATGAGAGGTGTTATCGGGAGATTATATCCGGTGTATTAGAGGTGATATCAGATTATATTAGGTGTATGAGAGGTGATATCAGATTATATCAGGTGTATGAGAGGTGATATCAGGAGATTATATCAGGTGTATGAGAGGTGAATCGGTTATTATATCAGGTGTATGAGAGGTGATATCAGGAGATTATGTCAAGTGCATGAGAGGTGAGATCAGATTATATTAGGTGTATTAGAGGTGATATCAGGAGATTATATCAGGTGTATGAGAGGTGATATCAGGAGATTATATCACGCACCCTCAGATTATATCACCAGGAAATTATATCAGATTATATAATGTGTTAGAGGTGAGGTCTGTATATCTTGTCATATGTCTCTATCTTTACACCTGACCTGTGGGTTGGAGGCCTCCATCTCTGCCCTTACTCTAGGACCGCAGTATTATACACAGTATCTGCTTAGTACATGGACATTACCGGCCATAAATCCTCCATGTTCCCAGCAGTCCCTGTAGAGCAGATGCCTCAGGCTGTGAGCTCATGTAGTTTTATGACCCCACCAGGGAGTTTGTGTATCAGTTCTGTCAGACAAGACTCAGCTGGAGACCCTGATATACTGGAGACCCCTGACCCCATTTGCTGACATCTATATCATATGTCCCAGCAAACTGCAGATGGCTGCCCCTACAGGAGATGCTGGACCTGGCCACCTTCCAATGTAACATCTCAAGAAGATCTCCTGATGTGAAGGTCACATAGTCAATCCTGTGCATGACCTCTAGTGTGGGTTAATCTGTGTCACCAGGAAGGTCATGGTGAGGTAAAAGCCATGGGTGGTCTTCTATTAACAGACATGATTCAGTCCTCATCACTTCCACCACAGGAACAAGGTCTTTATCGTCATTGGGTAGCCATGGCCTGACCCTGTTATAACAGTGGATGTGGTGATCTTCATAATAAGGGTGATCACTCATCACGTATCGGCCAACAGATCAGTTACTCCAATGTGTGCGACCCCACTCTATCCATGATGTGGGTGCTCATCACCTACCGGCCAGTATCTACAGATCAGTTACCCCAATATGTGTGGTCCTTTTCTGTCTATCATGTGTGTGCTCATCACCTACCGGCCATTATCTACAGATCAGTTACCCCACTGTGTGTGGCCCTTCTCTGTCCCTCATTTTTGGTGCTCTTCAACTACCGGAAAGTATCTACAGATCAGTTACCCCAATGTGTGTGGCCATTCTCTGTCCATCATGTGGGTGCTCATCACCTACCGGCCAGTATCTACAGATCAGTTATCCCAATATGTGTGGCCCTTTTCTGTCCATCATGTGGCTCTCATCACTTAGTGCCCAGTATCTACAGAGTGACGCCAATATGTGTGGCCCTTCTCTGTCCTTCATGTGGCGCTCATCCATCACCTACCGGCCAGTATGTACAGAGTTACCCCAATATGTGTGGCCCTTCTCTGTCCATCATGTGGCTCTCATCACTTAGTGCCCAGTATCTACAGAGTGACGCCAATATGTGTGGCCCTTCTCTGTCCATCATGTGGCGCTCATCCATCACCTACCGGCCAGTATGTACAGAGTTATCCCAATATGTGTGGCCCTTCTCTGTCCATCATGTGGCTCTCATCACTTAGTGCCCAGTATCTACAGAGTGACGCCAATATGTGTGGCCCATCTCTGTCCATCATGTGGCGCTCATCCATCACCTACCGGCCAGTATGTACAGAGTTATCCCAATATGTGTGGCCCTTCTCTGTCCATCATGTGGCGCTCATCCATCACCTACCGGCCAGTATCTACAGAGTTACCCCAATATGTGTGGCCCATCTCTGTCCATCATGTGGCGCTCATCCATCACCTACCGGCCAGTATCTACAGAGTTACCCCAATATGTGTGGCCCTTCTCTGTCCATCATATGGCTCTCATCACTTAGTCCCCAGTATCTACAGAGTGACGCCAATATGTGTGGCCCTTCTCTGTCCTTCATGTGGCGCTCATCCATCACCTACCGGCCAGTATCTACAGAGTTACCCCAATATGTGTGACCCATCTCTGTCCATCATGTGGCGCTCATCCATCACCTACCGGCCAGTATCTACAGAGTTACCCCAATATGTGTGGCCCTTCTCTGTCCATCATATGGCTCTCATCACTTAGTCCCCAGTATCTACAGTGTTTCCCCAATATGTGTGGCCCATCTCTGTCCATCATGTGGCGCTCATCCATCGCCTACCGGCCAGTATCTACAGAGTTACCCCAATATGTGTGGCCCTTCTCTGTCCATCATATGGCACTCATCACCTACCGGCCAGTATCTACAGAGTTACCCCAATATGTGCGGCCCTTCTCTGTCCATCATGTGGTGCTCATCACCTACAGGCCAGTATCTACAGAGTTACCCCAATGTGTGTGACCCTTCTCTGTCCATCATGTGGCGCTCATCCATCACCTACCGGCCAGTATCTACAGAGTTACCCCAATGTGTGTGACCCTTCTCTGTCCATCATGTGGCGCTCATCCATCACCTAACGGCCAGTATCTACAGAGTTACCCCAATATGTGTGGCCCATCTCTGTCCATCATGTGGCTCTCATCACTTAGTGCCCAGTATCTACAGTGTTTCCCCAATATGTGTGGCCCTTCTCTGTCCATCATGTGGTGCTCATCACCTACAGGCCAGTATCTACAGAGTTACCCCAATGTGTGTGGCCCTTCTCTGTCCATCATGTGGCACTCATCACCTACCGGCCAGTATCTACAGAGTTACCCCAACATGTGTGTGGCCCTTCTCTGTCCATCATATGGCTGTCATCACTTAGTGCCCAGTATCTACAGAGTTACCCCAATGTGTGTAGCCCTTCTCTACTCATCAGTTGGGTGCTCATCATCACCTATTAGTTACCCCAATGTGTCTTGCCCCTCTCTGTCCATCATGTGGCGCATATCACCAACTATCAGTTACCCCAATGTGTGTTGCCCCTCTGTGTCCATCATGTGGCGCACATCACCAACTATCAGTTACCCCAATGTGTGTTGCCCCTCTCTGCCCATCTTGTGGCGCTCATCAATGACCTACTGTCCAGTATCTTCAGATTAGTTACCCCAATCTGTGTTCCATTACGGAAAATATTGTCACCTACCTGTGCCGACTGGCAGCCCGCAGTCCGTTCTGGGGCTGTGTCACCCCCTGTGCTGTCATGACTTGTCCCTGGGGGGCAGCACCCCCTGTGTACAGGTTATAGCGAGGAGGGTAGTTAGTGGCATGGGCTCCACTAATGTACAGTAGGTAGGCTACAAAACACAAGACTTTAGACTTTTCCATCATTATGACTGTGAACAATTGTAGAGACATTAATTACAATGGCCAAGATGAGAAGAATCCGAGGACATCCCAACCCAGAAGATATCAATGGAAGAAACCAGAACCGGCCTCGGATAGTGTCACGCTAGATAATAGATAACTGATCCTGCACACGTCAATCCAAGGCTGATGGCCAAGATTATCATGGGACGCTGAATGATCCAAAGTATCTGAGCTATCAATGATGAATTCCTCAGGGATGTCTACCCGCCTGATGGGGGATGTTGTCATGTGTCAGGCAGATGTTTGGAGATGCATCCAGATAGTGGTGGTAGTACCTTCAGAAGTGAAGCAAGCTGTGGTGTTCCTCAACATAACCAAGAACATGTTCCCTTACGTGACAAAGCATGAAGTCTTGTGTACATCCCAGACTACAATCCAAGTGATTTTACATCACCACAAAATACTCCACGTCAAACCTCTTCCCCAACTGCAGAAATCCGCACTCGATCACACGATCTCCAGGAACCAGAAGACTCTTGGTCTCCTGTATGAAGATCACTCGGACTCCTGGATGAAGATCACACTTGGTCTCCTGGATGAAGATCACTCTTGGTCTCCTGGATGAAGATCACTCTTGGTCTACTAGATGCAAATCCTACTTGGTTTTCTAGGTCACACTTTGTCTCTCGTATCGTGTTCACACCTGGTCCCTTGTAGCCAGGCTGGTCTCATGCATTTGGTGCCTCTTCTGGGACGTCACTTCTCTTGCTGCCCCCGCACTCTCACAAGCCTCCTTAAGTCTCCTTGGACAGCACAGCACTGCCAGCATCCTCCTGGAGAGGGAGAAGAAAGCCTGGAGCAGGAGAATGAGGGGGAGGAGGGACAACTGAAAGAAAATCTTCATTCCCAACCCCCTCCCAAAACTTCCTGCCTCCCCTAAGTCTGGATATTAACCCTACAGATCACCTTCTATAGTGACAGTGAGGAGTGTGAGCTCTGGGGGCTCAGGAGAGCGCTGGCCGGAGCAGAAGTGGGGAGCGAGACGTCTTTAGAAATGTCTCTGGTCTATAATGGATGTAGAAAGACATCAGAGCGCTCTCTCTATTTCCCAGTCCATATTTTAGTACTGTGATATGTCTGTTTCTCTCTGTCTCTCACTCACACTCCATCTCTCTCTCCTTCTCCCTCAGTTCTGATAAATCTTTGTCCCTCTGTGTCACTCTTTTTCTCTGTCTTCCCTTCTCTCCTTCCCTCTATCCGACTCTCTCACTGGTATATCTCTGTCCCTCTCTCTGTCTGTCTTCCCTTCTCTCTATCCCTCTCTGTCTCCATCTCTGTCTCTCTATGTTTATCTCTGTCTCTCTCAGTTTCTTTATCCCTCTCTCCATCTCTCTATGTCTAAGAAAAAATGTCTTTGTACCGTGTTAGCCAGTGGATATGAAATGAAAGAAATTTTTTGAGAGAAGCCCTACAGTATGTCTCTCACTGTCTCTCTGTCTCTGTAGGTTTATCTCTGTCTCTCTCTGTCTCTCTATCCCTCTCTCAGTCTCTCTCTCTCTGTCTCTCTAGGTTTATCTCTGTCTCTCTCTGTCTCTCTATCCCTCTCTCAGTCTCTCTCTCTCTGTCTCTCTAGGTTTATCTCTGTCTCTCTCTGTCTCTCTATCCCTCTCTCAGTCTCTCTCTCTCTGTCTCTCTAGGTTTATCTCTGTCTCTCTCTGTCTCTCTATCCCTCTCTCAGTCCCTCTCTGTCTCTCTATCCCTCTCTCTGTCTCTCTATCCCTGTCTCAGTCTCTCTCAGTCTCTCTCTCTGTCTCTCTAGGTTTATCTCTGTCTCTCTCTGTCTCTCTATCCCTCTCTCAGTCTCTCTCTCTAGGTTTATCTCTGTCTCTCTTTCTCTCTATCCCTCTCTCAGTCTCCCTCTCTCTGTCTCTCTCTATATCCCTCTCTCTGTCTCTCTCTGTCTCTCTATCCCTCTCTCAGTCTCTCTCTCTGTCTCTCTCTCTATATCCCTCTCTCTGTCTCTCTCTGTCTCTCTATCCCTCTCTCAGTCTCTCTCTCTGTCTCTCTCTGTCTCTCTATCCCTCTCTCAGTCTCTCTCTCTGTCTTTCTCTGTCTCTCTAGGTTTATCTCTGTCTCTCTCTGTCTCTCTCTCTCTGTCTCTCTATCCCTCTCTCAGTCTCTCTCCGTCTCTCTATCCCTCTCTCAGTCTCTCTCTCTCTCTCTCTCTCTCTCTCTCTATCCCTCTCTCTGTCTCTGTAGGTTTATCTCTGTCTCTCTCTCTGTCTCTCTCTCTCTCTCTCTCAGTCTCTCTCTCTGTCTCTCTAGGTTTATCTCTGTGTCTCTATTCCTCTCTCAGTCTCTCTATCCCTCTCAGTCTCTCTCTGTCTCTCTATCCCTCTCTCAGTCTCTCTCTCTGTCTCTCTAGGTTTATCTTTGTCTCTCTCTGTCTCTCTATCCCTCTCTCAGTCTCTCTCTCTGTCTCTCTATCCCTCTCTCTGTCTCTGTAGGTTTATCTCTGTCTCTCTCTGTCTCTCTAGGTTTATCTCTGTGTCTCTATTCCTCTCTCAGTCTCTCTATCCCTCTCAGTCTCTCTCTGTCTCTCTATCCCTCTCTCAGTCTCTCTCTCTCTCTGTCTCTCTATCCCTCTCTCTGTCTCTGTAGGTTTATCTCTGTCTCTCTCTGTCTCTCTAGGTTTATCTCTGTCTCTCTCTGTCTCTCTATCCCTCTCAGTCTCTCTCTCTCTCTGTCTCTCTATCCTTCTCTCTGTTTCTTTCCATCCTGGTATATCTCTGTATCTCCTCTTGCTCTCTCTCTCTCTCTTTCTGTATATACCGCTCTAGTATAAGTCTGAGTATCCCGGTCTCGGGGGTAGACACACGTTAGAGCCCCATTAGGTATGGGTCCCTCTGCAATCTTACAAGCAGTTTATTAATAGGGTGTGAATACTGGTTTTGCCCAGGGCCCCTCTGCAGCCTCCGTCACCTCAGTCACTCACCTACACATCGGTCACCTGTGGTCTCGATACTCCAGGTGACACGCAGGTGGGCAGGTTATAGAATTGAGTGAATCTTAGCCCTCAGTGCCAGTCTGCTGTGTCAGAAGCCACCAGATATTGACGTGTATTAGGAAAGGCCTAGCTTCTAGGGAAGAGAGCATTATGTCACCTCTCTATAAAGCAGTGGCCACAGGGTCCGGACAAGAAGCCATAAACAAAGATAACGGAGAACTAGAGAACGGTTAACTGGAGTCACCGAGGGCGGCTCAGGTGCTCCAAACTGCTATGCCCCGCTGTCCTATATTTGGCCTCCCCTTCCCCTTCCTTTACTTGAATAATAGGGCTGAGGAACTGAGCTGAACCCCTGCCTGGCCCTGTATCTCGCATTCACTCTGCAAATTGCACATTCGGCGCATGCGCATTACTACTCTGATTTTGCACAATTGTGTCACAGTGCACTCATAAACGATGGGGCCGCGGCTTCTCACTGATGAAGAGGAACGAGATTCTGGCTGTACCATGACAAAACTGGTGTATAATTATACAATACATGGTGCAGACCCAGTCACTCAAGGAAGGGGGGAAGAAAGGAGGCCAATCACAGCGCAGCGGGGGTTAGCAGTTTGGAGCACTGCAGATGCCCTTATTGCTCCAGATTGCAATGGATATGAATGGGACATGTTGTATAATATTCGGAACGGATACTTGGAAGGGAAGTCCAATAGATTGTGAAATTGGTCGTGTGTGTGAAGCCTAAAGGAAGAGGAATGTCATGAGAAGTTGCACAAGACAGTCTGAACCATCATGGATCCTGCTCCAGGCACATAGTGGTAAAGGTGGAACATGTAAGAACGGGTCAGACATCGGAGAACACCATACAGGTCATTGATCTGAATGTAGAATGAAGATCCAGAGATCCACCTGGTGGCCAGTCCATGGGCGGTGGTGGACGCAGCAACTTCCTCTAATTTCCGGAATACAGAGAGAGAATTGTTTGTGGATTGCGCTGAACCCACCGAGCTCATATTTATCATGGAGTGACAATGCTAGCCGAACACTAGAGTAGTGGCAGAAGGAAGTTCCTTGGTTCCACAAGATGAGATTATTTTGGTGGACAACCCTTAAAATATAGCTCATTATACCCTTCAAATCTGGGTGTCTTCTGCTGGCCATTATTGTGTCATACCCTGGACATTATCTGTAGAAGTCACTTTCCTGGGTACTATCAGTGTCTCCAGGACATGGTATGGTAGAATGGTGTAACAGTTGGACAGTATATGGAGAAGATAATGGGTATTGCAGGACTCACTATTAGGAGAGGAACCGCATACATGATGACAGACAATGATGATGGTGGTGGGAGTAGCTAATGGAGCTGATGGATAATGATAACTCACAACTGACCCTGAAGAAGAGTCGCACAAGATCCAGAAACCCTGCACACCAAGAATGGAGCCAAGCCAAGTAGATGTAACAGGGACCAACAAAGGGGACTCTAGACAGGCGAAGGGGAAATCATAGACTAGTATTTGGAGGATGAAGAACCCGTCATCAGTAAGGGCCAATCCAGGATAGACCAAAGGACTACCAGTGATGGACAGCAAGCAAAGAGATCTACAAACATAGACTCTCTACTATGTATGGTGGTCTTTAGCTTCTCCCCGACGACAGATATCAGGAGAACTGTATTGTTAATGGTATAACCATTCTCTGGAAGACTCTGGAGGGGGAAAGAGGTGTCTGGAGGAGACAGAGGAGCCTGGAGAGGACAGAAAGAGTAAGCTAGGGGATAGAGGAGTCTGCAGGAAGACAAAGGAGTCTGTGGGGGACAAAGGTGTCTGGAGAAGGACTGAGGACTCTTGAGGGGACATGTAGGTCTGGAGGGGACGGAGGAGTCGGGAGGGGATAAAGGTGTCTGGAGAAGGACAGAGGACTCTTGAATGGATATATAGGTCTGGAGGAGACATGTAGGTCTGGAGGGGACAACGAAATCAGGAGGGGACACAGGGGTTTTGAAGTCTCATGGGGATGAACATGTGCAGATCGTACAGAAGAAGCACAGCAGGTGAGGCCGGATCTCCTCATCCCTCATCTGATGGCGCCTCCATGAACACAACTGCAAATATTCCCAAGATCAAAACAATGGGCCGATGGCTGTGATAAGATAAGACCCCCATATGTGGGTGTAAGGCGTCTGCGCCTGACATAAAGGACATTGACTGAGGTCACAAGTGACTGGTACCGGCTTTGATGGTGGAGATTAGACGGTTAGTGAGGGATTACCCTATGGAGGGAACAATGTGAGGATTATAATATAGAGAGAAGCTTTTATCTTATGAAGGCGGAAATATAGAGACTGAGGAAAATACAAAGCTAAATCCCAACTGGGAGGGAATAAAGAGAAGGAAATCCCAACATCAGAGTCCGGACCCCGAGATCTGACCCCCTGACACGGTCCATTGAGAGGATACGGGTGTTTAATGCTGATGGACACCACAATTCTCAGCACTTTGACTAAGACCAAGTGTAGTATCCGCTCTGATCAGTGGCCTGGACTATCGGTAAGGAACGGGAACGCTAATGCATTGGGAAGCTTAGACAGTAGGTGTATACAGGTTGGCCCCATACCTACCTGTAGGTGACCCGGGCCCCATGTTCAAAGCCGATCAAGGTGTAGAAGTTCCCTAGAGTTGGTGACCCAATGATAGCACATTTGCACACACCTCACTTTGTAGCACACTCCTATCTTTGCCCCGATCTTCTGGTCAGAACGATATCAGACATTTTTGTCATTGTGCTTTGGTGTCTTGGCTGTAGGACACATGGGCAAACTTCACAATATTTGAGGTTCACCCATCAGTGTGTCAATCTAATGCGCAGAAAAATAATGGTCATACTCAACTTCCATCACCTTTTGGCAGCCGTTGCTCATTCTCTGTCGTCTTCCGTCCTCTTCTGGCCTTTCCAGCCACTTTAGTGACATCACCAGCCCACTTACAGGCCTCAGTAGTGACCTTGGCTCTCATGCCAACACAGAAGAGGCCAAAAGAGGACCATAGACAACCAAAATCACCGGGGAATGAGCACTGGATGCTACGAGGGAGTCGAGAGATGAGGAATGTGAGTATTAGGTTTCCACACCACCCTTTTGGTTTAATAATGATTTGTGGGTGATGAACCCCTAGAAATTTTGGAAAATTTGTAACAAACCAGCTGCATATCTCTACTATTTTAGATCACTCTTTGTCCGTTCTCCATGTTATTTGTCACAGGAGCATTTTTCAGGGTTCATAACATTTGGTGTCAGAAAGCTGCTGCCAAAGCAAACAAGATCATGGGATCCTGTAAATCCTTGGCTTTGGCTGGCAAGGCATTGCTTTGGTACACATGGAACCTATAAGAGCCAAGACTCAGCATGCATGTAGGAAGGAGCCACAGAAGATCCAGGAGAGCAATAGAGGGGCCCAGAACCTTGGCACAGGCTATACAAGCATGAGCACGGCAGTGAGAAGCAGACATGGTGGACTCAAGGATGAGGTCTGGAGGCTGAATCCCCGAGGTAGGTGTGGAAAAGACTAAAGGACAATATGACCTACTAGCTGGTACCCGCGACTTGGTCTGCGGTGATTGTAGCAGTGGGTATATACAGGCGCGGGTAAGGTTTTTGTACTGTGTATAAGGTATGGGATATGACATGTAACTTTGTATCTTGTTGTTGCTATAATTCAGAGAATCCGTGAGACTTTTGTGTTGCAGTTACTTTGTATTTGCGCTGCTATATATACGGTGTTGTGAGAAACTTTACATAGTGACTTTGGGACAGAAGTATTTGAATTTAACCCTTTCCCGCCGATGGCATTTTTTGATTTTCGTTTTTGACTCCCCTCCTTCTAAACCCCATAACTTTTTTATTTCTCCGCTCCCAGAGCCATATGAGGTCTTAATTTTTCCTGGGACAAATTTTTCTTCCTGATGCCACCATTATTTATTCTATATAATGTACTGGGAAGCAGGGAAAAAATTCAGAATGGGGTGGATTTGAAGAAAAAATGCATTTCTGCGACTTTCTTACGGGCTTTGGTTTTACGGCGTTCACTGTGCAACCAAAATGACCTGTCCCCTGTATTCTGTGCTTCGTTACGATTCCGGGGATACCAAATATTTAGGGTTTTATTTACATTTTGACCCCTTAAAAAAAATCCAAAACTGTGTTAAAAAATTATTTTTTGAAAAGTCGCCATATTCCGACAGCCGTAACTTTTTTTATACGTGCGTGTACGGGGATGTATAGGGCGTCTTTTTTTGCAGGACCGGGTGTACTTTGTAGTTCTACCATTTTCGGGAAATGTTATTGCTTTGATCACTTTTTATTCAAATTTTTAGCAGAATCAAAACAGTGAGAAAATGGCGGTTTGGCACTTTTGACCATTTTTCCCGCTACGGCGTTTACCGAACAGGAAAAATATTTGTATAGCTTTGTAGAGCGGGCGATTTAAGACGCGCGGATACCTAAGTTGTATGTGTTTCACAGTTTTTAACTACTTTTATATGTGTTCTAGGGAAAGGGGGGTGATTTGAATTTTTAATCCTTTTTATTTATTTTTTTATATTTTTTTACTTTTTTAAAACTTTTTTTTTTTGCATTTATTAGACCTCCTAGGGGTATTGACATGGGTGGGCGGTGTCGCGGATTGTCAGAGCGGTGGGGGTTGGCAAACATGGCTGCTCCGGAGCGTTATAGAGCGCCTCCTGGAGTATCGTTAAGGTGAGGGGCAGAGTGGTAAAGTCTATGTATATGAGATTGTGTGGGGTTAGGGGCGAGGCTGGAGAGGGTAATATGAATTTTGTGGCTTGCTATGGTCCAAAGTGTGTGAGATTGCAGAGATGGTGGTGTGAGTTTGGGTTTTGTGGGGGTCCTGGCACAAACGTATGTGCGCTATTGTGACGAAAAGTAGCCTATTGTTTAATCGAGTGTAATGACTATGTTTGTGGAAAATTTCAGCCAAATCGGTGGAGCGGTTTTTCCGTGATTGAGGAACAAACATCCGAACATGCAAACATCCAAACACACAAACCCACAAACTCACAAACTTTCACATTTATAATATTAATAGGATGAGAACAATGTCAAAAAGTAAGAACAGAAGACCCGAGCAAGGGTCAGCACAGGCTGGAGGAACTCAGGGTCTAAAGTTCTGTTCTATGCATAGGAGACATGGCTACTGAACCGCAAAATGGAGACTGAGAACTGGAAACACTTCTAGAAAAACAAAGGAGGGGGAACATACAAGGAGGAGGTGAATGGTAAAAGAGGAGATGGGAGAAGGTAGAGCAGGAAAGTAGGAGAGAGTAAGAGAGGAGACCAGGAGGGGGTAAAAGAGAAGGCCATGAGGGGGTAAGAGAGAAGGGTAAGGGAGGAGACAAGGAGGGAGTAAAAGAGAAGACCATGAGGGGGGTAAGAGAGATGACCATGAATGGGTAAGAGAGAAGGGTAAGGGAGGAGACAAGGAGGGAGTAAAAGAGAAGGCCATGAGGGGGTAAGAGAGATGACCATGAAGGGGTAAGAGAGAAGGGTAAGGGAGGAGACCAGGAGGGGGTAAAAGAGAAGACCATAAGGGGGTAAGAGAGAAGGGAAAGGGAGGAGACCATGAGGGGGTAAGAGAGAAGACCATGAAGGGGTAAGAGAGAAGGGTAAGGGAGGAGACCAGGAGGGGGTAAAAGAGAAGGGTAAGGGAGGAGACCAGGAGGGGCTAAAAGAGAAGGGTAAGGGAGGAGACCAGGAGGGGCTAAAAGAGAAGGCCATGAGGGGGTAAGAGAGATGACCATGAATGGGTAAGAGAGAAGACCAGGCCCCCTGACGATAATATATCATTTATCATAGATTGTAAGCTTTTGTGACCTATGTTAGCTCTATAGAAGTAAAATGTATTATTATTGGGAAGAGAACCTTAATGGGCCCCAAGGCTCCTGGGCCTGGATGCAACTGCACTGTCTGCACCTCTTCAAGTCGCACTGCTTCTGGGAAAAATGTCAAAGGGGAGGACTGTAAGAGAACAGGAGAAAGTAACAGAGGAGACCAGGAGGTGTTAAAGGAGAAGTGTTATGGCCCAGTCTTCGCAATCTCAGCCTGTTAGGTTCAGGCATAGAAGGTCTGTACATCATTCTGCGTGTGAATCGTCTGACACGCGGCAGGGGAATGTTCACACTGGGCATGTCACACGTGGATCACGTAATGAGCTGGACCGCTGGTCTGTGCTCTAGTGTGTCTTTGCCTCTGAAGGGGTTAAAGGGATCTTATCTTTGAAACAAATTTTTTTTGGGGGGATATCGTCACTCCATAGGGAGAGACCACCATTTAGGTGTGTGGAGTCTTATTAAGCCATGAGCGCTCCACTGTGCAAGGGAACATGGGAAGAATATGCAAATCTGTCTTCCATGATGTAATTAGGAAGACAAAGCCTCAGTCATGCAGCCCAATAGGTGGCGCTCCCTGAGGATGTGCAAGTCTATCTTCCATGATGTAATTAGGAAGACAGAGTCTCAGTCATGCAGCCCAATAGGTGGCGCTCCCTTTAACATCATGCCCGGCCTTTGTTTGCAATGATGTTGGGATTTTACCAGGTAGTCTCACAGCCGAGGACAGCTGTTTCGATGTTATTGCATCTCATCAGCCTGACACAGACCTGGCAGAGGTGAGAGGCTTCTAGACAGGGTCGGGGGGATATCGTCACTCCATAGGGAGAGACCACCATTTAGGTGTGTGGAATCTTATTAAGCCATTAGCGCCTCTCACCTCTACCAGGTCAGTTGACCACAATACTGTGCAAGCGGCCATTTTTCTTGTGGCTGTGAGCATGCACAGTCGGCTTGCCCGAGGCCTAGAAGTAAGAAGACGCCGCCGGAAGAAGACACGGTGAAGACCTCGTTCCAGAAGAAGACGGAGGCGGCGCTGGAGAGTTCTCAGCATTGGGGACGCCCCCAGTGCTGCAAAAGAATTCATTCACATACTGAGAAAAACCAGAATTTCAAGCGAACAGCGGCACGGAGAAGACAAAGAAAGGTAGGAGAAGAATAGCCTTTCTTAAGGCTATTCCTACGTATTAGTTAGAAAAAAAATTTGTTTGAAAGATAGGATCCCTTTAAGTCTCTCTGCAATGCTGAAGACTCATTACAGGCTGTGGGAAGTTGATAAGTATTGAGCACATTGCTCCGAGCTTAGTGTTCCGGGTGTAATGAGGTCTAGGCTTTTACTACTTGGAGGTTTGGACTTTTTGTAGGGCTTTGGTGTGTGATGCTAAGTTCTGTTTTTCCTACACTTTTGCATAGTGTCTCTGTGTTCCCTCATATTCGCCGTTAGTCCAGTCGGACACCTGGGCGGGGCTTTCTCTGTTTCTGCCTCTCCATTCAAATGTGAACCAAGTCAGGTTTTCTGTTATTTCTCTGGCTGTGTTCGCCCCCTCTCAGGTCAGTTAGTCAGGCCCATGGCTACTTCTAGTGACCATGGTCGGAGATCCCCAGATGATAATAAGAATACTCAGAAAATGTAAGGGAGGAAATCGGGACAAAGTAAAGGACTCACACAAGGAGAAGGTGTAGTGAATGGCGTTGGATGAGGGACCATTGAAGGTTTCACATGCTATCTTAAAAACCTCCCGCTTTATTACTGAAGGGGTTAAATAACAAAGAACAGGAGAGTTCTGGGAAGGAAGTGAAGGCTCCTCACATCACTGACCTGGAACTGGAGATCAAAGGACAAGAAGAAAGACTGGTGACCAACACATCAATTACTGCGATCAATACCCCCTACAACCCCTCACCCACCTACTAAGGGCCTGAATAGACCTGATATGTGTGTGACACTGACAGCGATGGTGCACCATGTGAGTATGGCTGGAGTTGTGATGTCCTGATGGTTCTTAGAGGGTAGAAGACGAGTCTGACCAAGAGATTCTTCACTTTACGTCTATAAGAGTAGATCGACCAAGACAACTTTCATCGGTCGAGATTTTCTTACCCCTCTCCCATAAATGGGACTGTAGAAGGTCCGCTCTCCTCACATCTATATCAGGTTCTGTAGAAGGTCCGCTCTCCTCACATAATGATATCTATATCAGGTTCTGTAGAAGGTCCGCTGTCCTCACATCTATATCATGTTTTGTAGAAGATCCACTCTCCTCACATCTAGATCAGGTTCTGTAGAAGGTCCGCTCTCCTCACATAATGATATCTATATCAGGTTCTATAGAAGGTCCGCTCTCCTCACATGGCATCTATATCAGGTTCTGTAGAAGGTCCGCTGTCCTCACATCTATATCATGTTTTGTAGAAGATCCACTCTCCTCACATCTAGATCAGGTTCTGTAGAAGGTCCGCTCTCCCCACTTAGTGATATCTATATCATGTAGTATAGAAGGTCCACTCTTCTCACACAGTGATGGTTCTGTACATCTTTTCCTCTCGTGTAGTAGTATCGTAGACATTGGACTTTGCTATGACCGGCTGCAGGCTATTACGAGGCAGGATTTGGCAGGGTGAGGAGCATACTTCTGGTTCTATATTTAGCAGTGTAATGAGTGGGTTATACGCGCCATGTAATGGATCTCATCCAGGACTCTCCGTAGCCGAGGCCGCTGCTTCTCATCAGGACATTTAGATGAATTTCTAGAACAATTAAGAAAGATTAGCAGGCGAGGGGTCAACAAGTGGAAAATGCCCGCTGAGAAGAGTGTGATGGGTTGTCAGAGCCAGGGACCTTCTCACTGATGACTGATGTGCGGAGGATTATGACGTGAGGGATCAGATAGGACCCATGGGAAGGATGTTTTTGTGCTAGGATGTCGTGAACTTCCTTCCTTACTTAGTTACACGTGATGGGACCTTCATGGACACCCCCGGGATTTGATATCACACATCTACATACTGGAGGACAGACCAGAGGAGAGGATGGCGCAGGAGAAGACCTCATGTCCTTATGTATTACATGTCGTATAGATTGAGGGGCCCCTTATCTATAATGGTGGGGACAACCTCTCTAGTGGAAACACCATAATATCTGAACCAAACAATCACAAATCCCTTCTCCCTAACCTACCACACCTCGCAGAAGGCCAAGTTCTCCAGCCCTCAAGCTATCTATGACTGCTGTATAATACACTCCCCACCATATCACCCCATAGACTGTGAGACCGAAGAACCTACTCCACTATTTCAGGTCACACAGAGGTCTTCCCAACAGCCACCAGTCTAAAGTTCCTCAATAGTTCAGGTTTTCTAGACCTGTAAATCAAGTTAGGGACATACATAGGGGAGACGGGACCCTACAGCAATGGGACCACTTTGCATGTTCCCATGCCATCAGATAGCACCCTCTAGTTTGAGGAGCGCCCCATGCTTGTTTACCTTTCTGACTACCCATGCTTTGTAAGAAGGAGGATTGATGGAAAGTTCCTGCTTAACCCCGAACCACTGGAGAATTGGGAACGGTAACCTGAAGAAGGACAAAGAAGTCTTGAGGGGACGGGATATCAATAAGATAGATCTGTAAGTGTCTGGGGTGGCAGCAGAATCGCATATTTCACATACTCAGAATTTTACCTTTTGACAAGAACAGCTGGATCCTGCGCCCCTCAGGCCTCTACCCCTCCTAAAGTTACCCCTCCTCCCATATACACCCCCCGCTGTGATCTCTACACACATAGCACAACCATATACACATTACATATAAACACACACATCGAATTTTGACCAACCAATGAGACAGATTGTCAAAAGTGGAGGTCGTGGGTCATCAAGGTCATAGTGACCATGGCATAACATTTTATGTGCACTTTAACCCCTTCCCAACATCCGCCACACTGTTAGGAATTGAGCTTTGTAGAGGATCGCTGGCGCCCAAAACAAGATCCGGGGTCAGGAATCTGGTGCCATGACCGCCGGGAGCCCAAGGAAGTGCTGGCATTGCCAAGGTGATCAGACCCTCTGAGGTTCAAGACCCCCAGGAGGGAATCTAATAAATACAGTACAAAAAATACGCCCTATGCATCCCACTACATATAAAAAAAAAGTTACAGGAGTCAGAATATGGCAATGTATTTTTTTCCAAAATTTTGGGATTTTTTAAGGGGTTAAAATGTGAATAAAACTAAATAAATTGTTCTGCAATGTTTGAATGGGAAACGCCAATTTGCAGGGACCGTAAAACACTGAGTTATTTTCCACGGCAATTCCACCGCGGCCAAACCGTGGTGTAGACACCTCGTAGGGCTTCAGCCTAAATAGGGCAGTACAAGCCGTATACCTTATGGAAATAAGCGGGACAGAAATCATAGAAAACCAATATGGCTAACATGGTAAGGAGAGCAATGAGGGATAAAAAGACAACAAGCGCTAAAACAAGAAAGTAGTGACATAAAATCTATAAGGAGAAGAACTAATTGTCCAAAAGACAAATAAATAATGGAGGCGAAGACTGAGGCGGAGAGAAAAACTGACAAGGAAAGTAAAAATAATCCAAAATTATTCTTCAATTACATAAATAAGAAGAAGATAAAAAACTGACGATGTGATCTGGGAGTAATGGTGGAGGAGGATGAGGAAAAGCACAAGTATTAAATGCCTTCTTCTCTACAGTGTTTACACAAGAAAATACAATAGACAGAACATGATTAGGGGGAATGTTATCTCTCAATGAAATGTCACCTGCTTAACCCAGGAAGAAGTGCGGCGCCGCCTGCAAAACACTAAAATAGAGAAATCACCCGATCCAGATGGAATACACCCCCGAGGTCCAAGGGAATTATATATGGTGGTAGATAGACCCTTGTATCTAATATATAAGGATTTGTTACTATAGGGAAGGGTTAGGACCTGTGATCTCCTGCTGTCTGTGTATACTGTGTATAGGTGTACTCTGTGTATACTGAGGTCAGGACCTGTGATCTCCTGCTGTCTGTGTATACTGTATATAGGTGTACTCTGTGTATACTGAGGTCAGGACCTGTGATCTCCTGTGGTCTGTGTATACTGTGTGTATAGGTGTACGCTGTGTATACTGAGGTCAGGACCTGTGATCTCCTGTGGTCTGTGTATACTGTGTATAGGTGTACGCTGTGTATACTGAGGTCAGGACCTGTGATCTCCTGTGGTCTGTGTATACTGTGTATAGGTGTACTCTGAGTATACGGAGGTCAGGACCTGTGATCTCCTGTGGTCTGTGTATACTGTGTATAGGTGTACTCTGTGTATACTGAAGTCAGGACCTGTGATCTCCTGCTGTCTGTGTATACTGTGTATAGGTGTACTCTGTGTATACTGAGGTCAGGACCTGTGATCTCCTTCAGCGCTGTGTATACTATCAGTACGGCCTGCAGGTGGACATCTTGTGCCATGACCTGAATGTCATTCTTCTCCCGTATCCCATGTGACAGGGTGGAGGCTCCTGAGAAGATCCTGAGTATAAAACATCCATTGTTCAAGGTCTCGGTGACGTCTTCTCCATCTCATGGCTGACACAAGGACTTCTCCTCCGTCTTCACACATTATTCGATCCTCCTCTGCAATCTTCTCTGGGATTCTTCAGTTTTCTTACTATATGGCGAATGTCTCTTATCTCATATGAAGACAGGAGGGGATGAGGAGTGATATTATATTACTATATGGGGCGTTGTCACCCGTGTCCAGTAACAGTGACCCTTCTGGACCTTCTGACTGGGGGTTATACTGAAGGTTCGGGCTACTGTAGTAGGACACCAGATGTTCCAGATGTTCATGTCCCTCTCCTTGTCTCTTAGCTGTGGCCACCTGTGCCAGACTCTCCATCCTTTGTGCATCTTCTGACCGATAGCGGACAGGTGTAGACACATGGCAGATGTTCTTCTGAGGACATCCAGTAGACAGGTCCAGTGCACTAGTAGCAAAAACCTCTAAGAAAGTCCACACAGCCCTCCTAGTGGTCCTTCTCATCCTTTCCTCTACATGTAGTGGACCCCTACTCTATATTATGTCCTGATGTATTATATACTGACTATTACATATTATTATCCCCCATCCGTCGTTCCTCTATATTATGTCCTGATATTATACACACACACACATATATATACATTATTACATGGTACCTATATGTCTTCTATGTTCCTCTCTTGCCTCCATGTTTGGACCCTGTTGAAAGATTTCCATGTGAGGTCTCATCGGAGCCCTTGTGTGTATTGTGTCATATTGTGGTGGCCCCTGGCAAGGATATGGTTAATAGGCGGCAGTCCACAGACGTGACCTCACCCATCCCTTATAAGGAGCCCCTCACACCCCGGGCCCCAGGGACCGCCGGGCTAATATTAGGATACTGGGTAAACAGAAATGAGGGAAAAGGCTTCAGACCCTGCGAGTTCTTCATAGTTTCCATCTACTGGGATTAACAACTTCAGTGCTGGAGCCTCTGACGTCCTTCAGTAATGTAACCTGCTGCAGGCCGGGGCCCCTGGACCTCCAGTGTACTGTAACCTGCTGCAGGCCGTGGCCCCTGGACCTCCAGTGTACTGTAATCTGTAACCTGCTGCAGGCCGGGGCGCCTGGACCACCATTGTACTGTAATCTGCTGCAGGCCGGGGCCCCTGGACCTCCAGTGTACTGTAACCTGCTGCAGACCGGGGCCCCTGGACCTCCACTGTACTGTAATCTGTAACCTGCTGCAGGCCGGGGCCCCTGGACCTCCAGTGTACTGTAATGTGTAACCTGCTGCAGGCCGGGGCCCCTGGACCTCCAGTGTACTGTAACCTGCTGCAGGCCGGGGCCCCTGGACCTCCACTGTACTGTAATCTGTAACCTGCTGCAGACCGGGGCCCCTGGACCTCCAGTGTACTGTAACCTGCTGCAGACCGGGGCCCCTGGACCTCCAGTGTACTGTAACCTGCTGCAGGCCGGGGCCCCTGGACCTCCAGTGTACTGTAATCTGTAACCTGCTGCAGACCGGGGCCCCTGGACCTCCAGTGTACTGTAACCTGCTGCAGGCCGGGGCCCCTGGACCTCCAGTGTACTGTAATCTGTAACCTGCTGCAGACCGGGGCCCCTGGACCTCCAGTGTACTGTAACCTGCTGCAGGCCGGGGCCCCTGGACCTTCAGTGTACTGTAATCTGTAACCTGCTGCAGGCCGGGGCCCCTGGACCTCCACTGTACTGTAATCTGTAACCTGCTGCAGACCGGGGCCCCTGGACCTCCAGTGTACTGTAACCTGCTGCAGGCCGGGGCCCCTGGACCTCCACTGTACTGTAATCTGTAACCTGCTGCAGGCCGTGGCCCCTGGACCTCCACTGTACTGTAATCTGTAACCTGCTGCAGACCGGGGCCCCTGGACCTCCAGTGTACTGTAATCTGTAACCTGCTGCAGGTCGGGGCCCCTGGACCTCCAGTGTACTGTAATCTGTAACCTGCTGCAGGCCGGGGCCCCTGGACCTCCAGTGTACTGTAGTCTGTAACCTGCTGCAGGCCGGGGCCCCTGGACCTCCAGTGTACTGTAACCTGCTGCAGGCCGGGGCCCCTGGACCTCCAGTGTACTGTAATCTGTAACCTGCTGCAGGCCGGGGCCCCTGGACCTCCAGTGTACTGTAATGTGTAACCTGCTGCAGGACGGGGCCCCTGGACCTCCAGTGTACTGTAATGTGTAACCTGCTGCAGGCCGGGGCCCCTGGACCTCCAGTGTACTGTAATCTGTAACCTGCTGCAGGCCGGGGTCCCTGGACCTCCAGTGTACTGTAATCTGTAACCTGCTGCAGGCCGGGGCCCCTGGACCTCCACTGTACTGTAATCTGTAACCTGCTGCAGACCGGGGCCCCTGGACCTCCAGTGTACTGTAACCTGCTGCAGGCCGGGGCCCCTGGACCTCCAGTGTACTGTAATCTGTAACCTGCTGCAGGCCGGGGCCCCTGGACCTCCACTGTACTGTAATCTGTAACCTGCTGCAGACCGGGGCCCCTGGACCTCCAGTGTACTGTAATCTGTAACCTGCTGCAGGCCGGGGCCCCTGGACCACCATTGTACTGTAATGTGTAACCTGCTACAGGCCGGGGCCCCTGGACCACCAGTGTACTGTAGTCTGTAACCTGCTGCAGGCCGGGGCCCCTGGACCTCCAGTGTACTGTAGTCTGTAACCTGCTGCAGGCCGGGGCCCCTGGACCTCCAGTGTACTGTAATCTGTAACCTGCTGCAGGCCGGGGCCCCTGGACCTCCAGTGTACTGTAATGTGTAACCTGCTGCAGGACGGGGCCCCTGGACCTCCAGTGTACTGTAATGTGTAACCTGCTGCAGGCCGGGGCCCCTGGACCTCCAGTGTACTGTAATCTGTAACCTGCTGCAGGCCGGGGCCCCTGGACCTCCAGTGTACTGTAATCTGTAACCTGCTGCAGGCTGGGGCCCCTGGACCTCCACTGTACTGTAATCTGTAACCTGCTGCAGGCCGGGGCCCCTGGACCTCCAGTGTACTGTAATCTGTAACCTGCTGCAGGCCGGGGCCCCTGGACCTCCACTGTACTGTAATCTGTAACCTGCTGCAGGCCGGGGCCCCTGGACCTCCAGTGTACTGTAATGTGTAACCTGCTGCAGGCCGGGGCCCCTGGACCTCCAGTGTACTGTAATCTGTAACCTGCTGCAGGCCGGGGCCCCTGGACCTCCAGTGTACTGTAATCTGTAACCTGCTGCAGGCCGGGGCCCCTGGACCTCCAGTGTACTGTAATGTGTAACCTGCTGCAGGACGGGGCCCTACACACCTGATAAAGCCTCAGACTAAAGGACCCTCAGGGCAAATTCTTGTAGGACCTTACTGGGGGTCAGTGATAAGTGAGACCACCAATGTGAGAGGCTTCTGGGGGCAGATAATGATAGAGACCACTGAGGAGGACGGTGAAGATGAGAGAGACTACTGGAGGCCAATGATGAGACCACTGGTGACAGAGACCATAGATGTGACTCTATTGGAGGTCATTGATAATAATAATACATTTTATTATTAGAAAGATACATAACAAAGAAAGTCATTACACACAATGGGACTGAGGGCCCTGCTCACAAGAGCTTACAATCTATGAGGTAGAGGGGGGACACAAGAGGTAGCAGGGGCGGCATTGCTTATACAGGGGTCAGACACTTCTGTAATAGAGGTGACTGTCATTACACAAACATAAGACTTTATGAGCCGTCACCAGTCGTGTCCTGTAACATGTGGATGGAGCTTGGACAGATAAAGTTATCCTGAGATGACATCATATCATGTGGGGTAATGTGGGGGCGGGGACAGAGGAGGGTTAAGGGTTTATGTTAGACATTGTGATCGGCCGCTCTGATAAGATGCGTCTTTAGTTTGCGTTTGAAACTGTAGAAATTGGGAGTTACTCTGATTGTCCAGGGTAGAGCATTCCAGAGAAGTGGTGCAGCTCGGGAGAAGTCTTGTAAACGAGTGGGGGAGGTTCTGATAATAGAGGATGGAAGTGTTAGGTCATTGAGTGAGCGGAGAACACAGGTTGGGCGGTAGACAGAGATGAGGGAGGAAATGTAGGGAGGTGCGGCATTATGGAGAGCCTTGTGGGGGAGGGGGAGACCTTTATATTTTATTCTATAATGAATAGGCAGCCAATGTAGTGACCGGCACAGACCGGAGTCCTCTCTGTAGTGACTGGCACAGACCGGAGTCCTCTCTGTAGTGACCGGCACAGACCGGAGGCCTCGCTGTAGTGACCGTCACAGACCGGAGTCCTCTCTGTAGTGACCGGCACAGACCGCAGGCCTCGCTGTAGTGACCGTCACAGACCGGAGGCCTCGCTGTAGTGACCGTCACAGACCGGAGGCCTCGCTGTAGTGACCGTCACAGACCGGAGGCCTCGCTGTAGTGACCGTCACAGACCGGAGGCCTCGCTGTAGTGACCGGCACAGACCGGAGGCCTCGCTGTAGTGACCGTCACAGACCGGAGGCCTCGCTGTAGTGACCGTCACAGACCGGAGGCCTCGCTGTAGTGACCGGCACAGACCGGAGGCCTCGCTGTAGTGACCGGCACAGACCAGAGACCAGAGGCATCGCTGTAGTGACCGGCACAGACCGGAGGCCTCGCTGTAGTGACCGGCACAGACCGGAGGCCTCGCTGTAGTGACCGGCGCAGACCGGAGGCCTCGGTGTAGTGACCGGTGCAGACCGGAGGCCTCGCTGTAGTGACCGGCACAGACCGGAGGCCTCGCTGTAGTGACAGTCACAGACCGGAGGCCTCGCTGTAGTGACCGGCACAGACCGGAGGCCTCGCTGTAGTGACCGGCACAGACCGGAGGCCTCGCTGTAGTGACCGGCACAGATCGGAGGCCTCACTGTAGCGTCTAGCCTGATAGATGAGCCTGGCCGCTGCATTCAGAATAGATTGTAGAGGGGAGACTTTAGTGAGGGGAAGACGGATTAGTAAGGAGTTACAGTAGTCAAGGTGAGAATGAATCAGAGAGACAGTAAGTGTCTTTAGTGTATCTCTGGTAAGGAAAGGGTGTATTCTGGAGATGTTTTTGAGCTGGAGGTGACATGAACGTGCGAGTGATTCAATATGAGGGGTGAAGGAAAGGTCTGCATCACACATGACCCCGAGGCAGTGGGCCTACTGCCTAGGAGTTATAGTAAGGCCTGAGACTGCAATGGATATATCAGGGACAGATCTGTTAGATGGTGGAAACAGTAGTAGTTCAGTCTTAGAGAGATTTAGTTTCAGATAGAGTGAGGACATGATATTAGAGACAGCAGAGAGACAGTCACTGGTGTTCTGTATGAGTGCAGGGGTGATGTCATGGGAAGATGTGTATAATTGGGTGTCATCAGCATAAAGATGGTATCTGAAGCCAAATCTGGCGATGGTTTGTCCAATGGGTCCTGTGTAGAGAGAAAAGAGCAGGGGGCCGAGGACCGAGCCCTGAGGAACCCCAACAGCAAGGGAAAGAGGGGAGGAAACAGAGCCCGCAAATGATAGACTGAAAGTGCGGCCTGAGAGATAAGAGGAGAACCAGGAGAGCGCAGTGTCATTGAGGCCGACTGAGCGGAGCATAGTGAGGAGGAGATGATGGTCAACAGTGTCACAAGCTGCAGAGAGGTCCAGAAGAATAAGAAGAGAGAAGAAACCCTCACTGAGAGACACCACTGGTGGAAAGACCGCTGATGAGAGGCCAGGGAAAAGCGAGACCAGTAATACGAGAGGTCACTAATAAGATCAGTGGCAACCCCATCTCCATCTTCCAATCCAAAGGGATTGCTAGGCTATAATATGGGTCCTGTAGGACATTACATTCACTCACCCTCACTCTTGACCTAGGAGCTGACGCTCCATCTGTCTATATGTCTCGTGTTCATTGCCTTTTCCCAGGTCCTATCCAAGTTACGCCCCAAATTCTCAGGATACCTGGAGATAAGTAATGGATGTGCACCTGGAAAAAGTTAACGTTCCTCTACGCCTGAGATGACGAGCAACTTCTCAGAACAAAGGAGGCCTTATACTGCTGAAGACCCGTGACATTGTGAGACCCCAGCTGAGAGTACATGAGACATATGCTCAACCTACTGACAATTATACATAGAGCATATGGAGCACAGATACAGGACACACAGAGGGTGGATACGGGCTGCATGGAGGGTGGATACGGGCTGCATGGAGGGTAGAAACGGGACACACAGAGGGTAGATATAGGAATCACGGAGGGTAGATATGGGACACTTGGAGGGTAGAAACAGGACACTTGGGGGGTAGATACAGGACACACGGAGGGTAAATACAGGACTCACGGAGGGTAGATACAGGACACACAGAGGGTAGATACAGGACTTATGGAGGGTAGATACAGGACTCACGGAGGGTAGATATGGGACACTTGGAGGGTAGATACAGGACACTTCATGGTATGATACACACATGGAGAACACTCTCAGCAGTTTTGTGCACATGTGTGATTTGTGTCATAGGTCACCTGTGTTATGATGTATATACAGTGAATGTGCTGCACATCTGGAGAAGATATAGGAAAGTGAAGGTCATATGTATATATGTATAATATTATACCAGATGATATCACCTTGAACTGTTAGTCTGTTGCACATGGAAGGCTTAAGTCCTGTCCTGATTGTTCCTGTTATGGCAGTGCTAGTAGGTTGGCGCATAGGTCTATTGGTCACGTTATATAATAACCGGTCCTGTTCAGTGTTCTGGGACTCTCCATAAGCCATATCACACCATGATCCCTCAGAGGCAGGACTAAGCTGTGCCTATGAGCTGCACACTGGAGAGGTGGTTTGGTGCTCCCCCATGGTGCGCCTCACTAATGTTAGGTGTTACCCCAGATACCCAGGGCAGGACATGGCTCAGAGATCAGGATGGCAGGGAGACGGCTCGTAGGATCAGGAGGAGAACTCACTACTAGGGTTGAGCAATCAGGATCGGAAAAGATCGGATTCCGATCGGCGATCGAGTAAATTTCATGATCGCGATCGGAATTCCGATCCCGAACTTTTCCAGCGGGATCAAGGTCAGAGGTTATCTCAAGATCGGCTCAACTCTATTCATGTATATATCATAAATAGGGTTGAGCGATCGGGATCAGCTGGAAAATTATCGGAAATCAGATTTTAAAATCGAGCCTGAAATTTCAAGATCGGCTCAACCCTACTCACTACTGGAGGACAGCTTGTGGTGGAGGACATCTAGAGAGACCAGGTGAGCTAGGAGAGCCAAATCAAAAAAAGGACACGGTCACCAGGGGTGAACCAGGGCACCTCCGCACCACCTGGACAGCAGGAGCCATTGTATGGCGGTAGCTGGTGGTGCACCCGCCATGATAGTGGGAGCCAGGCATTCATCACCACCGTATTCCATCACCCCAATGTGTGTACTATAACATCTGCTGTAATTCAGAGGAAACCACAGCCAAGTGTTACGTGGAAAACTCCAGGTGACCTGCAGGAGCAGTATATTTATATATAGAGAGTGCGAGAGAGGACTATGTGAAGGATTATATATAGAGAGGACAGACCTAATGCCACCAAGGCTGTCGGATATGTCACTTTATAGACACAGATCTAACTCCCAAGACCTGCGGTCACATCTCCTCCACCACTCGGGTCCCATCTCCTCCACCACTCGGGTCCCATCTCCTCCATCACTCGGGTCACATCTCCTCCACCACTCGGGTCACATCTCCTCCACCACTCGGGTCACATCTCCTCCAGCACTCGAGTCCCATCTCCTCCACCACTCGGGTCACATCTCCTCCACCACTCGGGTCACATCTCCTCCACCACTCGGGTCACATCTCCTCCATCACTCGGGTCACATCTCCTCCACCACTCGGGTCACATCTCCTCCACCACTCGGGTCACATCTCCTCCAGCACTCGAGTCCCATCTCCTCCACCACTCGGGTCACATCTCCTCCACCACTCGGGTCACATCTCCTCCACCACTCGGGTCACATCTCCTCCACAACCCGGGTCACATCTCCTCCACCACTCGGGTCACATCTCCTCCACCACTCGAGTCCCATCTCCTCCACCACTCGGGTCACATCTCCTCCACCACTCGGGTTACATCTCCTCCACCACTCGGGTCACATCTCCTCCACCACTCGGGTCACATCGTCACATCTCCTCCACCACTCGGGTCACATCTCTGACACAATCCATCTGATCAGAGCCCTGTAGTAGGTGCTTGACCTTCGCCCGTCATCCTAATATCAGGCCATTGACCGCTCGTCTTATTTTACATGCTGTTAACAGAAGTTCAGGCGTTAACCCTTTGTGCGTAGACACCATCGCCTGGCTCACCACAATCTACATAGATCGCACCGAGCCCTGAATCCTGCTACGTGAATAGATGTGTGACTGGACTATTTCCCATGACAGGGTTAAGTATATCAGGCCAGGCAATGTTCGGGCCCCGCTCTGGTACAGTCGCAGTCGTGACCCCATCTGCAGCAGATATTACACCATATCCGTATCTACTGGAGTCTTGAAGTCCCGATCTGTAGCACCCTGTGACCTCCTTGGATGAGAAAACACTACATGAACTCATGAAGACCACATCAACTTCTAGATGATCAGAATGACCTGCAGGGGGCAACATTTCTAACAGTGATGGAGTTGATGCAGTTGACTCCATATCCAGTGCTTTACTTTGGCTGTATCCACAAGTCCCATTGACGTGAGTGGGAGCACCATCCACCATCAGTCACGGCCACATTCAGTGGGGGGGGGGAGGAGACCAGTTCTCTGGGGGGATCTCAGTGGTCAGACCCCATCGATCAGGTATTTATCCTCTATCCTATGGATAATGGATCACTTTAATTTACACTGGACGGGGACCATATACCTCGGGGCAGTACTTCTGGGGGGGGCATTTATTGTACAGCATACCAAGATACTAGGAGACGGAAGGTCTTATAATATCACACTACCTCAGAGTAGTGTTTCTGGGGGTACAAATATTGTAGTGCACACTGGGTTACTAGAAGACAGGAGGTCCTATATGGCACTAGAGGGTGGTGGTGTTTCAGGGGACATTTTATTGTAGTGCACACCAAGTTACTCCGTCATGGTTGTCTTCAGTTGTCGTTAGGCCTCATGGGTGACATCACAAATCCTGATATTTGTGAAAGTATCGGAGGTCAGGGATCCGCGCTCCAAAGGTCGTAGAAAAGGAAAATACCCAAAAAATAATTTGTTTGTTAAACAAAAGGAAATTTAATGAAGATAAAAACAGTAGGCACAACGCGTTTCGGATTATCCAGGCAATTCACTTCCCACAGCCTGATATTGGCAGACACCACATGACCACTGAGGCCCAATCACATCCTTCAGCAGTCCCCTGGGACCCACAATGTCACCCAGGAGGCCGGTAGATGACTCAAGACAACTACGATGGAGGGAACCGTGGAGAGATGCGGGGATACAGGGATCAGTGTTTATTATGTTTTCGCACCTCCCAATGGGTCAGACGAGATCTTGACACATAATAGTGATTTGTGGGTGACCTCAGATTTTGAAAGAATTTGTAGTGAATTTGGCTCAATACGAACCAGATGGCTGATTTCTGGAAAGAGCCCCATGTCCCGTACAAGGCCCAAAGTCCAGTTGCTGTTGACATCTTAACTTTCAGTGGAAGCTTTGACTTGCCAGGAGGAGCAGTAGGAAGGTCTGGATCGTCGTGTGTCTTCTGTCTGGTTCCGGGGTTACTACTGGGCAGGAGCTGGTTATAAGGAATGATCTGGTTACAGACTAAATATTATTATAAGGTGATGTGAACATGCGGAGCATTTACTTGATGTCTTCCCATCTATGGACACAGGAGTCGGGGATCTCCAACAAATCATTTTCCTGGCTCAGGTCACAAACATTTCACCTCAAGCTTGTTCTCCATCACTGAAAGTTATCACAAGGGCCATTACTGCGGAGAACCTCCCGGGGTGTATAGTGCGGGGTAACAGCAGACCTTCAGCCATTCCTGACCCTCGGAGCTTACAGTCTATATGTATGATGTCAGGTCATTGACCGGGGCTGAGGACAAATGACCTTCACCACTGCCCTGGCGATCCAAAATATGGATAAGGATGTCTCTGTGGTGGAAGCCACCAACCTGCAGCAGAAGAGGCCGCAGTAGGACACAACACCTGTATACACAAAACTGGCTGCAGTAGGACACAATGTCCGTATACAATGAACAGGCCGCAGTAGGACACAACATCCGTATACACTGAACAGGCCGCAGTAGGACACAACGTCCGTATACACAAAACTGGCTGCAGTAGGACACAACGTCCGTATACACTGAACAGGCCGCAGTAGGACACAACGTCCGTATACACTGAACAGGCCGCAGTAGGACACAACGTCCGTATACACTGAACAGGCCGCAGTAGGACACAACGTCCGTATACACTGAACAGGCCGCAGTAGGACACAACGTCCGTATACACTGAACAGGCCGCAGTAGGACACAACGTCCGTATACACGGAACAGGCCGCAGTAGGACACAACATCCGTATACACGGAACAGGCCGCAGTAGGACACAACGTCCGTATACAATGAACAGGCCGCAGTAGGACACAACGTCCGTATACACGGAACAGGCTGCAGTAGGACACAACGTCCGTATACACTGAACAGGCCGCAGTAGGACACAACACCTGTATACAATGAACAGGCCGCAGTAGGACACAACATCTGTATACACTGAACAGGCTGCAGTAGGACACAACACCTGTATACAATGAACAGGCCGCAGTAGGACACAACATCTGTATACACTGAACAGGCTGCAGTAGGACACAACGTCCGTATACACTGAACAGGCCGCAGTAGGACACAACGTCCGTATACACTGAACTAGCTGCAGTAGGACACAACGTCCGTATACAATGAACAGGCCGCAACAGGACAAAATGTCCTGTATACGATGCTGATATAATTGGGAGTAAATAATGTGATGAAGATCAGGAGTCACAGTCCAGAATCGTAGGTGTCCGGAACAGACTGCCTGCTGCTACGAGTAACACACAATGGAGAACCCACTATAGTACATAGGACCTATGCCAGGGGGCTGAAGGGCCCTGTCTGACACAAACTGAAGTGAACAGGACAATGGTCGACAATGCATATTACACATACCATGATCCCAACAATTGAACAGGACCAAGTGTGACTCTGACCATGGAGCACCTCTGTAGCAGGGAGTCACTGGTGCAATGTCCTGTCCATGTCATCCTGCTGGGTGACTGGTTATATCATGACTGGATGTCTTAAGGAGCTGTGGACTGAAAACAAAGAACAACTTAAGAAGAATAATGATAAAGATCTTCCACTCTTGGTCTTTGGTCATACATTGGTGACTCCTCAGATCATTGAGCTCTCATTGTGATCTTACTCCAACCACCTCAACTTTATTGTCACTGCCAGTACAAAGCTGACAAAGCACCCTCTTCCAAACCTGAGCCCCTCCACTGGTTCTTTCCAGCCTCCATCTGTCAAGTCTCTCCTTGGGCTGTGTCTTGCTCTCAGACCATCGCGTGCCAACTGGCCACTGCGCTCAAAAACTTAGCAGGCTGGCTGGATCTCTAACACTACGGCCACCTAGATGCCCAGGAAAGCGTGCTCCTCGCTACAACTTCTTCTCATGATGCCCGTCAACATGGCAGTAAGATTTGGCCACAAATGGTGGACAGGTCCAGGGATGGATTGAGGAGAGGCTGTCCATGATGCTGCTAGAGACCCATCTTTGGGCTAGATGATGTCGGTGATTGGTCCTGGTACATTGGGACATCTCTATATAGCAGCATGGAGTGGAGAGCTCTCCAGACCCCATCACATATACTGTAAGTAACATAAACACTGAATGTGTGATCCCCAGAGGGAGGCCGAGGCCTGAGGAGCTACAAATACCAGGGCTCTGGAGATAGAGCAGATCCGCCTGAGCTTGTGTGTACAGAAGGAATATTTCTGCTCAGGGTCCCATCCCCCAGACTCAGCACAATTACAGAGGTCACCGATAAATCACAGCAACATCTGTTCCCGGGCCAGGATGAAAGGCCAGAGTTATGGAGCTCAGGCTGGAAGTGCTCAGGTCAGAGCTGGCCCTGGGCTATTTACTGAGAGGTCTCCAGAGCCAGGAGCCGCAGATCATAAACAATCAGACACATTCCTCCAGCACAGGATCAGTCTCCTACACAGCACAAGAGCCTGGGGTCATGTACCGAGGTGTCACACAAGATGTGTCCACATACAGGACCCCGAGACATTGCAGCCATTGTGCAGTATGAAACGTTCCCTCACATCCCCCATTTTCCTCAATCTGTAGCATTTCCAAGTTTTACACTGACCCTTTTCCTACATACCCGATCTCTGTCGCTCAGTTCTGCGGTTTTGATTTGTGACCGGTTCTTTCAGCAGTGGACGCCCTGGGTCTGTCTACTTTCCCATGATGATGGTGTGGACCACGGGCTAAAGACGGTGGAGCAGATTTCTCTTTCTCTTCATATTTGGACAGTCCCTACAGCATACCTCCCAACCGTCCCGATTTCCGCGGGACAGTCCCGATTTGGGTGACATGTCCCGCGGTCCCGGTTGGAGGGAGGTATGTCCCGATTTCAACTCAGATCTGCATCCAGAGGACGCAGATCTGAGTTGAACACACATGCGGCTGAAGGAAGGAGCTGACACAGGTCAGCTCCTCGCTTCGCCGCTGCCCGCCTCTCTCCCTGACACACGTGGCTGAAGCTGCTCGCGTGCTCGCTTCGCCGCTGCGTCTCTCTCTCTCGCTGACACATGCGGCTGAAGCGAGGAGCTGACCTGTGTCAGCTCCTTGCTTGCTGCTGCCGCCGGCTTCTGGCGTGTACATCGCATCTACAAGCCAGAAGCCGGCGGCAGCAGGTCAGCTCCTCGCTTCAGCCGCATGTATCAGCGAGAGAGAGAGACGCAGCGGCGAAGCGAGCACGCGAGCAGCTTCAGCCGCATGTGTCAGAGAGAGAGGCGGGCAGCGGCGAAGCGAGGAGCTGACCTGTGTCAGCTCCTTCCTTCAGCCGCATGTGTCAGCGAGAGAGGCGGCGAGGGAGCGGAGGAGAAGGTAAGTTTAATGTGGAGGTGGAACGTGAATCTGGAGGCAGATGAAGGAGAGGACGGCATGACATTGGGGCAGAGATGGGGGACATGAATCTGGGGGCAGAGATGGAGAGGACATGAATCTGAGGGCAGAGATGGGGGACATGAATCTGGGGGCAGAGATGGAGAGGACATGAATCTGAGGGCAGAGATGGGGGACATGAATCTGGGGGCAGACATGGGGGACATGAATCTGGGGGCAGAGATGGAGAGGACATGAATCTGGGGGCAGAGATGGAGGGGACATGAATTTGGGGGCAGAGATGGAGGGGACATGAATCTGGGGGCAGAGATGGAGGGACATGAATCCGGGGGCAGAGATGGAGGGGACATGAATCCGGGGGCAGAGATGGAGGGACATGAATCTGGGGGCAGAGATGTGGGTTCATGAATCTGGGGGCAGAGATGGAGGGACATGAATCTGGGGGCAGAGATGGGGGACATGAATCTGGGGGCAGAGATGGAGGGACAGGAATCTGGGGGCAGAGATGTGGGACATGAATCTGGGGGCAGAGATGGGGGGACATGAATCTGAGGGCATAGATGGGGGGACATGAATCTGGGGGCAGAGATGGAGAGGACATGAATCTGGGGGCAGAGATGGAGGGGACATGAATCTGGGGGCAGAGATGGAGGGACATGAATCTGGGGGCAGAGATGTGGGACATGAATCTGGGGGCAGAGATGTGGGGACATGAATCTGGGGGCAGAGATGGGGGACATGAATCTGGGGCAGAGATGGAGGGACAGGAATCTGGGGGCAGAGATGTGGGACATGAATCTGGGGGCAGAGATGGGGGACATGAATCTGGGGGCAGAGATGGAGGGACAGGAATCTGGGGGCAGAGATGTGGGACATGAATCTGGGGCGGAGATGGGGGGACATGAATCTGAGGGCATAGATGGGGGGACATGAATCTGGGGGCAGAGATGGAGAGGACATGAATCTGGGGGCA
This sequence comes from Leptodactylus fuscus, assembly GCF_031893055.1. NCBI lineage: Eukaryota > Metazoa > Chordata > Amphibia > Anura > Leptodactylidae > Leptodactylus > Leptodactylus fuscus. The sequence goes on from NC_134267.1 coordinate 243,225,032, forward strand.
GAGATGGAGGGACATGAATCTGGGGGCAGAGATGGAGGGACATGAATCTGGGGGCAGAGATGGAGGGACATGAATCCGGGGGCAGAGATGGGGGACATGAATCTGGGGGCAGAGATGGAGGGACAGGAATCTGGGGGCAGAGATGTGGGACATGAATCTGGGGAGGAGATGGGGGGACATGAATCTGAGGGCAGAGATGGAGAGGACATGAATCTGGGGGCAGAGATGGAGAGGACATGAATCTGGGGGCAGAGATGGAGGGGACATGAATCTGGGGGCAGAGATGGAGGGACATGAATCTGGGGGCAGAGATGTGGGACATGAATCTGGGGGCAGAGATGGAGGGGACATGAATCTGGGGGCAGAGATGGAGGGACATGAATCTGGGGCAGAGATGGAGGGGACATGAATCTGGGGGCAGAGATGGAGGGACATGAATCTGGGGCAGAGATGGAGGGGACATGAATCTGGGGCAGAGATGGAAGAGGGACATGAATCTGGGGGCAGAGATGGAGAGGACATGAATCTGGGGGCAGAGATGGAAGAGGGACATGAAACTGGGGGCAGATGAAGGGTGTATATGAAACTGGGGGAGAGATAGAGGGGGGACATATAATTTACGGGTGACTGTAGGAGGATTATACTGTGTTAGGGCACATGAAAAATTAACGAGTGGGCGGAGTCAACACAAAAGTGGGTGGGGCACATTTTGTCCCTCTTTCGGTTCTTCAAAAGTTGGGAGGTATGCCTACAGTACTCATATGAGCCTCTTGCAGTCACCTCCATCTGAGCAGACAGACCATCGGGTCCCATCCCCAGGACCACCATGTATGTATCCTAGAAGTACAGAGGGTGACCTGAGACCTACTGCACTTTTGTCCAGTCCAGTAACGTGAAGCTCCATGGGCCCAACGCAAAATCTATAACATCACTCCCATCTACCAGGTGCTACCTATAACAAGGTGGCAGATGGGCTTTTAGCCCTCAGGACCATGGGTGGATGCTACCTCTGCACCTCTATAGTTTCTGATTTTCCACATGTATAGTTGACATCTCCGACTACTAGAATCATAGACCATTCATTGACCATTCAGTGACCACATGTGGCGAGGGGACTTAGCAGGGAAAAGATTTCTGCCACACTTGTCTGGACGATCTCGGAGCGCCAGTTGCCCCATCATCTTGTCTTGTGGTTCAGACACTATTCGCACTCCTGAGTCGGCACATATTTTGGCCGAGCTACAGACAGTAGAGTTAAGAATGTAATTTAGGACATGTGTCGCCACATCTGCTGCGCTGGCTCACCGCCATTCATGTTATGGATCTAATCTACTGGATAATTCACTTCTGATGAGTGTAGATTATAGGTGGTAGATAGCCTGACATGACCCCTCCAGAAATCCCACCAAAGGTCACTATCATAAATGTTCCTTGTGCAAACACCTGGTAATTAGATCCACCATCTTTCCCATGGACTGATGTAGTATCCTACAAGACAGCCTCAGGCTTCAGAAAGTAAAACAGAGTCTAGTAGTGTGGCCTGGAACTGAGGACCTAACTGGACTCATATAAGAGGATGACACCACACGATCCATTGGAAAGGCTGATGCCACTAGATACCATGGGCTATTATTAAGCTCATCTCTCCCGTGTTTCTATATTATTTGACCTTTACCTTAGGATTCCGTTGATGATGACTTCTGCCACCCACCTTATAATCAGAGCCCCCAACTAATAATAAGACAGTACGTTTAGCAAGGCACACAAATGGATACTGGCACGGCTTATCTCCGGAAGACATGGACCGGAAGATTGTAGCCAACCATCAGGTTGCTTCACTAGATGTACAGCACCATATCCATTCACTGGAAACAGCTGCCCTGGTGTTTCATTGGGAGCTCCACCACAGAGATGCCATTGTTACCACCAGAGAAATACTAGAGGTACCAGCAGGGAGATGCCAGGAGCTCCACCATAGAGATACAAGGCGTTACCATCAGGAAGATGCCAGGAGCTCCACCATAGAGATGCCATTGTTACCACCAGAGAGATACTAGAGGTACTACCAGGAAGATGCCAGGAGCTCCACCAGAGAGATGCCATTGTTACCACCAGAGAAATACTAGAGGTACTACCAGGAAGATGCCAGGAGCTCCACCATAGAGATGCCATTGTTACCACCAGAGAGATACTAGAGGTACTACCAGGAAGATGCCAGGAGCTCCACCAGAGAGATGCCATTGTTACCACCAGAGAAATACTAGAGGTACTACCAGGAAGATGCCAGGAGCTCCACCATAGAGATGCCATTGTTACCACCAGAGAAATACTAGAGGTACTACCAGGAAGATGCCAGGAGCTCCACCAGAGAGATACAAGGCGTTACCATCAGGAAGATGCCAGGAGCTCCACCTGGGAGATGCCATTGTTACCACCAGAGAGGTACTAGAGGTACTACCAGGAAGATGCCAGGAGCTCCACCAGAGAGATACAAGGCGTTACCACCAGGAAGATGCCAGGAGCTCCACCAGAGAGATACAAGGCGTTACCATCAGGAAGATGCCAGGAGCTCCACCAGAGAGATACCATTGTTACCACCAGAGAGATACTAGAGGTACTACCAGGAAGATGCCAGGAGCTCCACCAGACAGATGCCATTGTTACCACCAGAGAAATACTAGAGGTACTACCAGGAAGATGCCAGGAGCTCCACCAGAGAGATGCCATTGTTACCACCAGAGAGATACTAGAGGTACTACCAGGGAGATTCCAGGAGCTCCACTAGAAAGATACAAGGCGTTACCATCAGGAAGATGCCAGGAGCTCCACCAGAGAGATACCATTGTTACCACCAGAGAGATACTAGAGGTACTACCAGGAAGATGCCAGGAGTTCCACCTGGGAGATACCATTGTTACCACTAGAGAGATACTAGAGGTACTACCAGGAAGATGTCAGGAGCTCCACCAGAGAGATGCCATTGTTACCACCAGAGAGATACTAGAGGTACTACCAGGAAGATGCCAGGAGTTCCACCTGGGAGATACCATTGTTACCACTAGAGAGATACTAGAGGTACTACCAGGAAGATGCCAGGAGCTCCACCAGAGAGATACCATTGTTACCACCAGAGAGATACTAGAGGTACTACCCGGAAGATGCCAGGAGTTCCACCTGGGAGATACCATTGTTACCACCAGAGAGATACTAGAGGTACTACCAGGAAGATGTCAGGAGCTCCAACAGAGAGATACAAGGCGTTACCATCATGAAGATGCCAGGAGCTCCACCTGGGAGATGCCATTGTTACCACCAGTGAGATACTAGAGGTACTACCAGGAATATGCCAGGAGCTCCACCTGCGAGATATAAGGCATACCATCAGGGAGATCCCAGGGGCTCCACCAGAGAGATACGAGGAATACCACCAGAGGTTTGACAAGAGCTCCACCTGAGAGATATCATTGTTATCATCAGAGAGATACTAGAGGTACCACCAGGGAGATGCCAGGAGTTTCACCAGAAAAATGCCAAGGGTACTGCCAGGGAGATGTCAGTAACTCCACCAGTGAGATACAAGGGATACCACCAAAGCGGTGCCAGGTTACCACCAGAGAGATGTCATGAGCTCCACCAGTTAGATACTATTGGTTCCACCAGAGAGATGCCAGTGTTACCACCAGGGATATACCTGGAGCTCCACCATACAGTACCAGTGTAGATCTTAGGATTTAAACAAGTCCCATGCACACACGGCTGTAGGTTCAATGCAAAGAATAAAAATGACCCGGCCACAGGGGTAAAACCTTTTGGTCTCAGCTGCTTTTCGCAACAGTTGGGTCTACTGAATTTCGCCCTTAGACTAAAAGTAATGATGGGAGTGATACATTACAGGTGCGATGGGATGATTAGCGTGCAAGCTCCTGGTGTCAGGGCTGATGGGAGTCATATTATCCATGTACAGGGCTGTAGATTGGAGAAGATCGATGGACTCCTTGCGGATTATGGAAATTCGAAAAACAACGACTTGAACCTTTTCTGGTTCTACTTGTCCTTGTCTGAGACCTCGTACAGTCACCTTCTTATATCCTGACATCTCTGAAGACGAAGGGTTAATGGAGTGATACTCAGTAGGGTTATATCATAGTTGTTATGGTTGGGGGTTATATTCAGTAGGCTTAGTAGGTTTAGGCTTATGGTTGGGTTAGGTCCAGGTCAGACGCCTCTACGTCTCTGCTGGGAGGGTCAATGTTTGTAGAGTTTGGAGGAATATTAGGGTTATGTTATGTTTTATGTGATCTGATGTTGTGTTGTATCAGGATGAGCTCCGAGGGTTATTTTTAGTAGATTTAGGGTTAATACGAGGGTTATTTTGTGGTTGTTATGGTTAGGGGTTATTTTTAGTAGTATTTGGGTTGGTAGACTTGGGGTTACGGTTGGGTTAGGTCCATAGGAGATGCCTTTCGGTCTCAGCTCTGAGGGTTATTGTTTCGAGGGTTGTTTTTATGGTCAGGCCCCGAGCTCCGAGGTTTCTTGCAAATAAGTTTGTGAACCTCTCACTTGTGTCATCTGGAGCTCGTCATGGGAGTCCCAGGCCTGACTTCTGGGAAGCGTGTGGGATCCCTCTGGGAATGTTTGTGGTCTGAAGAGCGTCTATACACATCACTATTGACGGCTTCCTGCTCGGTGTTCCTCACGTTCCACCATATTGGACGTCACTCTTCATTCCTCAGATCGAGAAATTATCAGGTTAACGGGTTACGAGAGTCCGTTCATGACTCACAATGCATCATATAAGGGACCGATCCAATAATGGAAGAAGAGCAGACAGTATGCTAAGTCATCACTAAGGGGGGCGGTTAGTTTCCCAGCAGGATGTGCTGCATACTATTTATGAGTTCCCTCACAAAACAGCCATGAAGAGATTTACGGGGTGTCTGATACCAGGAGACAGAGACCAGAAAGGGAAGTCACCCATTTTATGATGCACATGGAGCAATAGGTCCTGAGGGAGCGGCACAGGAAATGGCTGGCGGAGGCGGGTATGGCACCAGTTGTGTTTCATCACTACAGAGAGTCACCGAGGACCAGCACTATGGACCCAGCACAGAGAACCAAAAGTAAAGAGGGTCAGCAAATAGTCAGCACTCGTACCAAACCACAGATGTGTAGGACCGAAGACACCCCACACGAATGTACCACAGACGCACAATCTGCTTGGGTGCTACGGTCACTTTACAAGGGACCTGGTGGTTTCTTGCAAGAGAAAAAATTGCAGAACTTTAGCATTAAGTTAGCGTTGGCTATAGCAGACTCTTGCAGAGGACTGTACGCTACACCACTACACCCAAAGGAGGACAAGTTTCACCCAAGATGAGTGATGGTTCTTCCTCAAACCAACTGAAACACTGTAGGTCTCCAAGAGGCCTGTCCCTACTAGAGAAGGATTACAGCTGTCTCAGGCCATGGAAGAAGGAGCTATCTGGATTTATATACAATACCATGAGGACATCATGATCCAAGCCAGGAGAAGCTCCAAGTGACATTGTAAGAGGCCTTATCCATGAAAGAGAGCATCGTTGATTTACTTCAGGAGTCAGGGGTGGTCATGTACTAGGGAGGCAAAACAACACTGGAGAAAGTCTGAACAAATGAATAGGCCACCAGGATCAAATGGCATCCTGCCAAAGTGCTAACAGGGCAGGACATGCACTCAGCGTAGGCAGGACTGGCTCCATGTTTACAGGGGCCCTTGGGAGTTACTTTGGCCCTACTTATGCCTCAACTTATTTTTTATCCCCTGGTCTAATATTAACCAAAAGTGACACCAGTTACAAATTACAAACATTCCTGTCATTTCTACCAAAAACTAATACAAAATATGTCATAGAATCCATGGAAGGAAATGTGGGCGCAGCTGTGGAACTGGCAGAAGAATACAGATGATGCCATACTATACACCAGACCCTGGTACAGATGATACCGTACTATACACCGGACCCTGGTACAGATGATACCATACTATACACCGGACCCTGGTACAGATGATGCCATACTATACACCGGACCCTGGTACAGATGATGCCATACTATACACCGGACCCTGGGTACAGATGATGCCATACTATACATCGGACCCTGGTACAGATGATACCATACTATACACCGGACCCTGGTACAGATGATACCATACTATACACCGGACCCTGGTACAGATGATGCCATACTATACACCGGACCCTGGTACAGATGATACCATACTATACACCAGACCCTGGTACAGATGATACCAGACTATACACCGGACCCTGGTACATATGATACCAGACTATACACCGGACCCTGGTACAGATGATACCATACTATACACCGGACCCTGGTACAGATGATACCATACTATACACCGGACCCTGGTACAGATGATACCATACTATACACCGGACCCTGGTACAGATGATGCCATACTATACACCGGACCCTGGTACAGATGATACCATACTATACACCGGACCCTGGTACAGATGATACCAGACTATACACCAGACCCTGGTACAGATGATACCATACTATACACCGGACCCTGGTACAGATGATACCATACTATACACCAGACCCTGGTACAGATGATGCCATACTATACACCGGACCTTGGTACAGATGATACCATACTATACACCGGACCCTGGTACAGATGATACCAGACTATACACCAGACCCTGGTACAGATGATGCCATACTATACACCGGACCCTGGTACAGATGATACCATACTATACACCAGACCCTGGTACAGATGATACCATACTATACACCAGACCCTGGTACAGATGATGCCATACTATACACCGGACCCTGGTACAGATGATACCAGACTATACACCAGACCCTGGTACAGATGATACCATACTATACACCGGACCCTGGTACAGATGATGCCATACTATACACCGGACCCTGGTACAGATGATACCAGACTATACACCAGACCCTGGTACAGATGATGCCATACTATACACCGGACCCTGGTACAGATGATACCATACTATACACCAGACCCTGGTACAGATGATACCATACTATACACCAGACCCTGGTACAGATGATACCATACTATACACCAGACCCTGGTACAGATGATACCATACTATACACCGGACCCTGGTACAGATGATACCACACTATACACCAGACCCTGGTACAGATGATACCATACTATACACCGGACCCTGGTACAGATGATACCATACTATACACCAGACCCTGGTACAGATGATACCATACTATACACCAGACCCTGATACAGATGATACCACACTATACACCGGACCCTGGTACAGATGATACCATACTATACACCGGACCCTGGTACAGATGATACCAGACTATACACCAGACCCTGGTACAGATGATGCCATACTATACACCGGACCCTGGTACAGATGATACCATACTATACACCAGACCCTGGTACAGATGATACCATACTATACACCAGACCCTGGTACAGATGATACCATACTATACACCAGACCCTGGTACAGATGATACCATACTATACACCGGACCCTGGTACAGATGATACCACACTATACACCAGACCCTGGTACAGATGATACCATACTATACACCGGACCCTGGTACAGATGATACCATACTATACACCAGACCCTGGTACAGATGATACCATACTATACACCAGACCCTGATACAGATGATACCATACTATACACCGGACCCTGGTACAGATGATACCATACTATACACCAGACCCTGGTACAGATGATACCATACTATTCACCGGACCCTGGTACCAATGATACTATAATTTAGTCCCATAAAATTGAAAGTGAAATGGAGCAACAAAAGCGATAAAAATAATCCAAAGGAGCCCAGGCATGAAAGACTCTTCCACATGGCCTGGGACTCTCAGTAAGTGTGTGGCCCATGGGACTATTCCATTATTAGGTGTATTCTCACCACCCCAGCTATGATTATAGGGTGTGGACAGAACTTCTCATGAATGGAAGGATTATGGTCTCCAAATAACTTACCAGAGTAAAAGGCGGCACTTACCCGACACCAGATGATGCCCGACTGTGCAGGCCCCCAGTACTAGCCATGGTATAGCCATGTATCATCTGGGATTGGGTAAGTGCGGCCTTTTCTGCCATATGTTTTGTATATTATGTCACTTTTTAGTGATTCTGGTCTCCAGGTTCTCCTGAATGTGTCCCGAGGAGTCTCCTGAATGATCTCCCCGGCTGGTCACTCTCTTATATTCCAGATTTCAGGAATTCCCCGCAGCCGGCCGCAGATTTCTCCCTTTCTACATGAGATTTATTTGCAGAATTCCCGTCACTCGATTCATTCCACCAGGAGGGGAAACATTTGGTTTTGTTTAACTTATTGCTGGAAACAGAGAAGAAAAGATTAATTCTGAAAATTGGGGAGCGACGCTGGAGCAGTAGCAGCCAGAAGATGAAGGAAAACAGGAAATGTGGCGGCTTTACTCGGCTACCAAGAGAGGGAGGAGGAAAAAACGAGTGTTTATCCAGAGAGAAGGCGAAAGACCGCAGAAACGACGCTACACCGACCCTAAAAGAGGGACACGGACCGTAAAAGAGAGACCTGGACCCTAAAAGAACGACCCCAACCATAAAGGAATGAGGCAACCCTGAAGAAATAACTGGACCTCTAATGATCCAACCCTAAAAGAGTGACCCTAAAAGAATGACCCCCAACCCTAACAGCATGCTATAACCCTAAAAAGTGACCTGACCTAGAATGACCCCACCCTAAAAGAATAACTCTAACCCTAAAGGAATGTGAAAACCCAACAAAAGTCACAACCTAGAAGAGAGACCCTGACCCTAAAGGAAAAACTCACCACAAAGAAGAACCCTGATGGTCCTAGGATGACACCGGCACTATAAGCGTGACCACGACCTTATCAGAATGATCCGATACTAGGAATGACCCCGACAATGAAAGAAACATCACTAAACAAAAAGCGCCCTGAAATCTTATAGGAAGACCCCAGAAAACAAAGAGGCTCCATAGACAACTTCAGGCTGATACTTGGGGTACAGGATAATGACAGGCTGATACTCGGGGTACAGGATAATGACAGGCTGATACTTGGGGTACAGGGTAATGACAGGCTGATACTCGGGGTACAGGATAATGACAAGCTGATACTCGGGGTACAGGATAATGACAGGCTGATACTTGGGGTACAGGGTAATGACAGGCTGATACTCAGGGTACAGGATAATGACAAGCTGATACTCGGGGTACAGGATAATGACAGGCTGATACTTGGGGTACAGGATAATGACAGGCTGATACTTGGGGTACAGGATAATGACAGGCTGATACTCGGGGTACAGGATAATGACAGGCTGATACTCGGGGTACAGGATAATGACAGGCTGATACTCGGGGTACAGGGTAATGACAGGCTGATACTCGGGGTACAGGATAATGACAGGCTGATACTTGGGGTACAGGATAATGACAGGCTGATACTCGGGGTACAGGATAATGACAGGCTGATACTTGGGGTACAGGATAATGACAGGCTGATACTCGGGGTACAGGATAATGACAGGCTGATACTTGGGGTACAGGATAATGACAGACTGATACTTGGGGTACAGGATAATGACAGAGACAGTTCTTTGCTCTATAACTTATACCTGAGATACATAAGAGTATATATATATATATATATATATATATATATGGCTGATAACAGAGAGTAAAGGCCATGCTGCACTGCTGGGACTTGTGGTGCCTCTCGGGGTCTTCTGTCCTCCTCATGTGACCGGCGTCTTATCCACTGGACCTGACATGGACTGAAATGACCATAAATAGTAAACGTCGGAGCCATCTGCAGATTAGGAGACGTCAGGAGGGGCCGACGTCCAAGATCTGATGTAAGGGGCGAGTACATGGGTCACTGTACAGATGGGGGGAGTAGTGTGCGGAGTACAACCCCCAGCCGGGACCCTCTGATACCGTTACTCACTCTGCCCTAAGAATAGACCTCGCTCTGCAGTGACCGGAAACATCTACCGGCGTAACAGGAGTGAAGGGGTTAATTCTATAGTCCCCAAAATGTGATCAATGCAGGGACCAGAAAACCCCCCAAATCCCAGGAAACTTTAATATCACAACTTGTCATCTTTTCTGCCTCATGATCTGCTCCTCCCTGGAAGAAGAAATTCTGACTCCTCTAACTGCCCCAGAGGAATTGACCCATCTACCCCCCTTCCCCAATGTACTGACCCCTCTAACCCCCCACTGAAGGTACTGACCCCTTTAACTCCACCCCATCCCTACTGTAAGTACCAATCCCTCTAACTCCACCTCCATCCCTACTGTAAGTACCAATCCCTCTAACTCCACCCCATCCCTACTGTAAGTACCAATCCCTCTAACTCCACCTCCATCCCTACTGTAAGTACCAATCCCTCTAACTCCACCTCCATCCCTACTGTAAGTACCAATCCCTCTAACTCCACCTCCATCCCTACTGTAAGTACCAATCCCTCTAACTCCACCCCATCCCTACTGTAAGTACCAATCCCTCTAACTCCACCTCCATCCCTACTGTAAGTACCAATCCCTCTAACTCCACCCCATCCCTACTGTAAGTACCAATCCCTCTAACTCCACCCCATCCCTACTGTAAGTACCAATCCCTCTAACTCCACCTCCATCCCTACTGTAAGTACCAATCCCTCTAACTCCACCTCCATCCCTACTGTAAGTACCAATCCCTCTAACTCCACCTCCATCCCTACTGTAAGTACCAATCCCTCTAACTCCACCCCCATCCCTACTGTAAGTACCAATCCCTCTAACTCCACCCCCATCCCTACTCTAAGTACCAATCTCTCTAACTCCACCCCCTACTGTAAGTACCAATCTCTCTAACTCCACCACCATCCCTACTGTAAGTACCGATTCCCATGTCTCAAAATCTTGCTCTGATGCCCCGTAGCTCCTGGTTATGCCCCTGCACCCATCTCTGAGTACTCGATCATAACCCGACAGCTTCATGATTAATCCTAAACTCAACTGTTCCATCTCTAATACTAACTCCAACCCACCAGGTCCCTCAGTACTCAGCTGTGCTACACCACTCACCACCAGACACCTACAAGTATCTCAACCTGTCCAGCACTCATATCTAATGAGAAATTGGGGGAGACGGCTACTCCTAGGCATAGGCAGCTATATATACTGGGCTTTCATATAACTGTTACTTACAGAAGTCCTCCGATGACTCTGCTATAGTCGGCCTTATCACTGATGGCGCCGATAGGGAATACAGAGACTTATACCAGGACTGTGTTGAATGGTGCCAGCAGAACCAGCTCAGGATTAATGCTGGGAAGACCAAGGAGATGGTGGTGGACTTTAGTAAACAGAGAAGTGGCTCCAATCCCGATAGAGATCCAAGGAACATGTATTGAGATAGTCAGGACCTGTAAGTACCTGGGCGTGCTCCTCAATAATAAACTAGACTGGGCTGATCACCTGGAGGCGCTGCACAGAAAGGGCCACAGCAGACTCTACCTGCTCAGGAGGCTGAGGGCCTTCAGAGTCCAGGGGACACTTCTTAGGGCCTTTTCAACTCTGTGGTTGCTTCAGCCATCTTTTTCGATGTGGCCTGCTGGGGGAGCAGTATATCAACCAGGGACAGAAATAGACTGGACAGGCTGATCAGGAGGGCCAGCTCTGTCCTGGGGGGCCCCTTGGACCCAGTACAGGTGGTGGGTGACAGAAGGATACTGTCTGTGGTGACCTCCATGCGGGAGAACAAATCCCACCCCATGTATGGGACCCTGATGGGACTTGGCAGCACTGTAAGTGACCGTCTGCTTCACCCCAAGTGTGAGAAGGAGCTATCGCAAGTCCTTCCTTCCAACCGCGACCAGGCTGTATAATCTACATCAAACCAAGAGAAGACACTCCGCACAGAGAACTAATGATTATGAGGATGACCATGAGGTCTTCCTCTTTCTCTTCCGTTTTTCCTTAGCTGCTATGGACTCCTAGTATATCTTCTCTTCTCAGTCTGTGTGTCCTGTAATATATTCCTGTGTATTATCCTGTATCTGTATTACTAGGCTGCTGTAACATGCTGAGTATCCGCATTGTGGGACTATTAAAGGATTATCTTATCTTATCTTCTGAACGTTCCCCCTAGGTAACCCTACAAAATCCTCCACACAGAAACAAGTGCATGCCCAGGCCTCGGCCTCCACATTCAGGTCCTCCCTCTGGAGTGTAACTTCCACGGTCTCCAAACTTGTGTCATCCTTCTAGAGTGTAACCTCCCTCGGCCTCCACACTCGTGTCCTTCTTCTACAGTGTAACTTTCCATGGTCTCCACACACAAGTCCTCCTTTTGGAGAGTTACACTCCATGACCTCCACAGTCATCTCCTTCTTCTGGAGTGTAATATCCCACGACTTCCACACTCATGTCCTTTGTGATGTACGGGGGATTCAGAAGCTCTGGTTTCTTTCCCAGCAGCAGTCTTTATTGCAGCAGACAAGCTCACAGGTACAGGTAGTGCTGCTCAGCAGCTCAGCATGTCAAAACAAACAAATGCAAATAAAGACCTACGCCTGTCCGGTGGCTTACTAAACAAGTTCTTCCCTCACTAACCAGGGGGTCAGCCTACTGCTGACCTCCTAACAAAACAGGGGTGCACATACCCGGCACTTTAACAGCGTCCTTTTTGGCAGAGCTTTCTCAGGCTGGTTGACTGTGTCAGTGTTTCAGTCTCTCTCCTCTCTCTCACAATAACCAGCACACCTGTGCTACTTACAGAGCCCTGCTGGTCGGTTCCCAAGCCTGGAATGGATTGCCCTGCAGGACTGGCCTGAACTTTTACTCCAGTCCGGGACCTACAAGCTAAAAGACTGTGCATACTGCAACATTCTTGGGGAAAAATAGCGGTTCTCCCACACTATACCTCTCTCCACTTCACACCTTCTAGAGTGTAACCTTCCGTGGTCTTCACAGTCAGTTACTCCTTCTGGAATGTAACGTTCCTCGGCCTACACACTCATGTCCTCCTTCACCAGTTGTGTCATATGTGTATGATGGGGCTACTCAATGTTCCCGGCGGCTGGAGGAGTGTTGCCTGTATATTTTTGGGTCAGTGTTTTTGAGTTTTGTGCTTGGAGTGATATAATGAAGCCTTATACTGTAGAGGAAGGAGACGCCTGCAGAGTAATGTCTTGTGCCGGAGCTTCTGCTTTAGTCATTAGTCTGTGTTCTGGCTGAATCTCAGGATTTTACTCTTCTATGATCTTCAGCTTCTGAGTTTTTCGACTTCTTGCCTGTGACTGATGACCCTACCTCTATCTGACCCCCCTCCCCCCCTTACGTCTCCTCAGATTTAGTTCCTATCCTTTGTCTATAACGTGCACCAGTTTTGGTCACTCTGTGCATTTCATGACTTCCGATGCTCTGCAGTCCCTGGTCTGGTAGACGTGGTCTGGAATATTCTTCAGATCTTCTAACGTTACATGGAGGGTGATGAGATTGTTCCGCCTGGTGTCTGCGTGGTGGACATTTCTTGTCAGATTTGGCTCCATGAATCTTGTGGTCGGTGCGAGGGATGGGAAAGAGATTAAGACAACAAATCCGATTCTGGACAGATATAAGACGCGCCTCGTCTTCATCCAGATTATAGGCTAGGGAAAATTGTCTCACGACATGGAGCTTTGAAGTTCATTAGGGCTTCTCCCAGAATGTGGGGGATGACTTGGCTGCTGCCCACATGGCCTAGAAGAACCTCATCATGAAGCTACTGAGGACAGTCCTATTATTAGTCTTCAGCTATATAGCATTGACATATTGTGAAACACTTACAGTACAAGAGGACAACAAGGCCCTGAGGAGCAGAAGAGCTTCCAATCTACAGGACATGACGACAGAGGGTAGGTGTCACCCTGGCTGAATTACTGATGGGACAGTATGGAGATGTCAGGTAATAAGTCCAGCAGAAAGAGCTGGATCCTGAAATCAATGAGAAAATCATGGCAGGTGGAGATGTTCTCCAAGTTTTCTCCAAGATGTTCTCCAAGATTCAGCAATGGACAGTAAGGAAGGAAGGACAGTGGCCAAGGTCTAAGAAGCTCAGGTCAGGGGAAGGGGACACCATAGATGAAGACTTGTAGCGCTGGACTTCCAGGTTTGAATCCTGCCAAGGACAATATCTGCAAGGACTTTGTATGTTCTTCCATGTTCTGTGGTGCTATACAAGGAAACTAAACAAATAAGTTACCATGTCCTTGCTGTTGGTCTTATGGCCTACCCTCAAAGGTGCTGTGCAGAATTATCAGGCAACGTCTAAGGGTCCAGCCATGTGGAACCATCCTCTACACCACTGATGATGTTTCCAAATATCTGATGAACATTTCCATCAAGAGATTCTGCCAGCCGATTGGAGGGAATCTCGTACACTGTGTTGTCCTATTCATACATAACCACCCCCTCCTGGTCTCCTCCTGACTGGCAGCACATCTCCCACCTCCTCCTCAATGGCAGTGCAACTCTCCATCTCTGACAGCACACCTCCTCCACACTCACAGCACACCTCCTCTACAATCACAGCACACCTCCTCCTGACACACAGCACACCTCCTCCTGACACACAGCACACCTCCTCCTGACACACAGCACACCTCCTCCTCACACCTCCTCCTGACACACAGCACACCTCCTCTACACTCACAGCACACCTCCACCTGACACACAGAACACCTCCTCTACACGCACAGCACACCTCCTGCACATTCACAGCACACCTCCTCCACACTCACAGTAATCACTCTTGCACACTCACAGGACACCTCCTCTACACTCACAGCACAGCTCTTCCACACTCACAGCACACCTCCTCCACACTCACAGCACACTTCCTGCACACTCACAGCACACCTCCTCCTGACACACAGCACACCTCCTCTACACTCACAGCACACCTCCTCTACACTCACAGCACACCTCCTCTACACTCACAGCACACCTCCTCTACACTCACAGCACACCTCCTCCACACTCACAGCACACCTCCTCCTGACACACAGCACACCTCCTCTACACTCACAGCACACCTCCTCTACACTCACAGCACACCTCCTCTACACTCACAACACACCTCCTCCTGACACACAGCACACCTCCTCTACACTCACAGCACACCTCCTCTACACTCACAGCACACCTCCTCTACACTCACAACACACCTCCTCCTGACACACAGCACACCTCCTCTACACTCACAGCACACCTCCTCTACACTCACAACACACCTCCTCCTGACACACAGCACACCTCCTCTACACTCACAGCACACTTCCTGCACACAAACAGCACACCTCCTCCTCACACCTCCTCCTGACACACAGCACACATCCTCTACACTCACAGCACACTTCCTGCACACTCACAGCACACCTCCTCCTGACACACAGCACACATCCTCTACACTCACAGCACACCCCCTGCACACTCACAGCACACCTCCACCTGACACACAGAACACCTCCTCTACACGCACAGCACACCTCCTGCACATTCACAGCACACCTCCTCCACACTCACAGTAATCACTCTTGCACACTCACAGGACACCTCCTCTACACTCACAGCACAGCTCTTCCACACTCACAGCACACCTCCTCCACACTCACAGCACACTTCCTGCACACTCACAGCACACTTCCTGCACACTCACAGCACACCTCCTCCTGACACACAGCACACCTCCTCTACACTCACAGCACACCTCCTCCACACTCACAGCACACCTCCTCCTGACACACAGCACACCTCCTCTACACTCACAGCACACCTCCTCTACACACACAGCACACCTCCTCTACACTCACAGCACACCTCCTCTACACTCACAACACACCTCCTCCTGACACACAGCACACCTCCTCTACACTCACAGCACACCTCCTCTACACTCACAACACACCTCCTCCTGACACACAGCACACCTCCTTCACACTCACAGCACACTTCCTGCATACTCACAGCACCACTCCTCCACACTCACAGCAATCACTCCTCCACACTCATAGTTACATAGTTACATATAGTTACATAGTAGATGAGATTGGATAAAGACATTAGTCCATCAAGTCCAACCTATAACCCTACAATCCCTACAGTGTTGATCCAGGGGAAGGCAAAAAACCCCATGAGACTTTGGCCAATTGCCCTATTTCAGGGGAAAAAATTCCTTCCCGACTCCAAATCTGGCAGTCAGTATAAAACCCTGGATCAACGTGTCCTTACAATCTAGAGACCATAACCCGTTATATTTTTCTCTTCAAGAAAGGCATCCAGGCCGACTCACAGCACACCTTCTCTACACTCACAGCACACCTCCTCCTCACACCTCCTCCTGACACACAGCACACATCCTCTACACTCACAGCACACCTTCTCTACACTCACAGCACACCATCTCCACACTCACAGCACACCTCCTCTACAATCACAGCACACTTCCTGCACACTCACAGCACACCTCCTCCTGACACACAGCACACCTCCTCTACACTCACAGCACACTTCCTGCACACAAACAGCACACCTCCTCCTCACACCTCCTCCTGACACACAGCACACATCCTCTACACTCACAGCACACTTCCTGCACACTCACAGCAGTCCTCCTCCTGACACACAGCACACCTCCTCTACACTCACAGCACACCTTCTCTACACTCACAGCACGCCTCCTCTACACTCACAGCACACTTCTTGCACACTCACAGCACACCTCCTCCTCACACCTCCTCCTGACACACAGCACACATCCTCTACACTCACAGCACACCCCCTGCACACTCACAGCACACCTCCTCCTGACACACAGAACACCTCCTCTACACGCACAGCTCACCTCCTGAACATTCACAGCACACCTCCTCCACACTCACAGTAATCACTCTTCCACACTCACAGCACACCTCCTCTACACTCACAGCACAGCTCTTCCACACTCACAGCACACCTCCTCTACACTCACAGCACACTTCCTGCACACTCACAGCACACTTCCTGCACACTCACAGCACACCTCCTCCTGACACACAGCACACCTCCTCTACACTCACAGCACACTTCCTGCACACTAACAGCACACCTCCTCCTCACACCTCCTCCTGACACACAGCACACATCCTCTACACTCACAGCACACTTCCTGCACACTCACAGCATTCCTCCTCCTGACACACAGCACACATCCTCTACACTCACAGCACACCCCCTACACACTCACAGCACACCTCCTCCTGACACACAGAACACCTCCTCTACACGCACAGCACACCTCCTGAACATTCACAGCACACCTCCTCCACACTCACAGTAATGACTCTTCCACACTCACAGCACACCTCCTCTACACTCACAGCACAGCTCTTCCACACTCACAGCACACCTCCTCCACACTCACAGCACACTTCCTGCACACTCACAGCACACTTCCTGCACACTCACAGCACACCTCCTCCTTACTCACAGCACACCTCCTCCTTACTCACGGCACACCTCCTCCTTACTCACAGCACACCTCCTCTACACTCACAGCACCGCTCCTCCACACTCACAGCACACTTCCTGCACACTTACAGCACACCTCCTCCTGACTAGTAGCACAATTTATCCTGACTCACAGCACACCTCTTCCTTACTCACAGCACACCTCCTTCTTACTCACAGCACACCTCCTCCTTACTCACAGCACACCTCCTCCTTACTCACAGCACACCTCCTCGACTCTCACAGCACAATTTATCCTGACTCACAGCACACCTCTTCCTTACTCACAGCACACCTCCTCCTTACTCACAGCACACCTCCTCCTTACTCACAGCACACCTCCTTC